>NW_020664439.1:1789567-1827813 GCF_002925995.2 Terrapene triunguis
CGCCCCTCCTGCACCCTGACCCCCTGCCCTGAGCCCCCTGCCGCACCCTGCACCCCCTGCCTCACCCCGCACCCCTCCTGCACCCCAACCCACTGCCCTGAGCCCCATGCTGCACCCCGACCCCCTGCCATACCCTGCACCCCGACCCCCTGCTGTACCCCTCACTCCTCCTGCACCCCACACCCCAACTTCCTGCCCTAAGCCCCTGCCACACCCCTCCTACAGGGAGGGAGCAGAGTTGGGGTGGGGATTTCAGGGAAGGGGTTGGAATGGGGGCAGGGAAGGGGTGGGAAGAGGCGGGGCCTCATGGAAGGGGTGGAGTGGGGGCGGGGCCGAGGGCGGGAGGTGTCAGTAATGTGGCCCTCGGGCCAATGTATTAGTCCTCATGTGGCTCTCGTGGTCATTTGAGTTTGAGACCCCTGATTTATATGAATCTTTGTTAACCACTTTCTTAAAGAAACATGAATTTCTAAAATGATGTGGAAAGGATCTGGACAGACAAATTACACACAGGCAATGGGCTTTGATTTGTGACCAAAAAAAAAAAAAAAAATCAACAAACTCAATTTGTAGTATGATAAAAGAATTTATTTAAGATACTACTTGTGGACTTGCTACCTTACATCCCCCAGATTGAGTGGGGATATTTGTTTGAGAAACTGTGATAAGAAGTGATTTTATGCATTATGGTGAATGTGTCTGTGATACATGAATGGGGGAGGAGTAGCTCCCTTTGATAGACACCCAGCCAGCCAGTTAGCTATAAAATCCCTCTTGGTCTGTTCTCTGCTTGCTTTACCTGTAAAGGGTTAACAAGCCCACAGGAAAAAGAAAAGGAGTGGGCACCTGACCAAAAGAGCCAATGGGAAGGTAGAACTTTTTAAAATTTGGAAAGAAACTTTCCCTTTATCTGTTGTTCTCTGGGCTGCAGGGACACGGAGCAGTAATGCTGTAACCAGCTTTAAGGCAGGTACAATTATAGATTATCAATTCATACCTCGAACCTACTTATCTGAAGCTTCAGATATGTAAATAAAATTAGGGGATGTCTACAGACGCGATTAGGGTTATTTCTTTTATTTCTTATTGGCTTGTGGACTCCTCTGTGCTAACCCCAGATGCTTTTGTTTGCTTGTAACCTTTAAGATGAACCCCCAAGAAAGCTATTTTGGATGCTTAATTGATGGAATTGCTCTTTTAAAATCTAGCAAAAGTCTAAGTTTCAGATGTATTTTCTTCCTTTTTTGTTTTTAATAAAATTTACCTTTTTTAAAATCAGGATTGGATTTTTGGTGTCCTAAGAGGTTTGGGGGGTGTGAAAGGGCTTGAGGGTACCCCACCGGGAAAAATTCCCAAGTGTTCCTTCCTAGGTCCAAGGGTTTTTTTTTGCATTTGGGTGGTGGCAGTGTTTACCAAGCCACGGTCAGAAAAAAGCTGTAACAACCTTGGGAGTGTAATACAAGCCTGGAGTGGCAAGTATTAATTTTTAGAATCCTTGTGGGCCCCCACCTTCTGCACTTGGAGTGACAGAGTGGGGATTTAGCCTTGACAGTATCCAATTATTAAAAAGAGTATTGGGATACTGTTTATACCCCAATATTACAAACTGTTAGTGAACTGCTACCAAATGATCCTTTACAAATCTTTCTGGGGCTTCCTAGCAAAAATGCTCAGAATTAAAGAAATAAAGTATTGATCTCATCTGCTAGTAACAGCTAGATTATACGAACCAGAAAATGTGTGATGTTATGGAAAAAACAAGAAAATTCAGATTCATTTAAGTCTCAAAAGGAAAAGATAAGTATAGTATGATGAGGTATATTATATCTGCATCGAGACAGGACTTTGGGCTTGGCCACATGAGAAGAATCTTCCTTTACTATCCATTTAGTAATACTGTAACATACTCCTGGAGGAATTCTGTGTCACTGTGCATGCGCAGAATTTATGTCCTCCGCAGATTTCTTTGCTTCCCTGCAGAAAAATTACTTTCTGATGGCGCAGCAAAGGGAAGCCAAAAGAGCAGTCATGCGACCCTCCCCAGCAGTATGTTTCAGGTGCTCAGGGCAGCCGGCAGAGAGGTAAATAACTGTGGGGCAGGGGACGGGACTAGGGGGCTGGTGGCTCCTACCCTGCGCCAGGCTCAGCTGCTAGTCACAGCTGGGCTGGGGAAGATGGGACTTCCTCTTACACTGCATGGCATCTGGAGCTGGGTCAGACCCACCCCCAGATTTCTCCCCCGCCTGCAGGAAGCTCTGCAATCTCCCTCACCCCCGCTTTCTGCACCCATCACTCCTCAGTTGCAGAGGGAGGGATCCCTGTGCAGGGAGCTGTTCCCCCATCTGCCCAAACCCCATGCATCCAGACCCCCATATACCCAGACCCTCCCACTGAGCCTGACCCCCCACACTCAGAACATCCCTGATGAGTCCCACTCCCTCGGCAACTGGACTACCCCGACGAGCCACCTGCACCTGGATCCCCACCCCGAGCCCCAACCATTTGCACCTAGATCCCACCTCACTGAGCTCCAACCATCTTCACTTGGACCCCCCTGCAGAGTCCCATTACTGTTGCACCCAGAACCTCCAACAGCCCCTATGCATCCGGATCCTCCCTGCAACCAGATCCTCCACTGAGCCACCCACACCCAGATTGCCCCACACAGAACCTTCTGGATGCCCCCACCTTAAGCCCCTCCACATTTGGATCCTGCCTTGCTGAGCCTGCCTGCCCACACTGAGGGGAAAAGCCTTGGGGCGTTTCTGCGGCAGGCCGGGTCCTTGCGCTGTGTCAGGGTTGGTTGCAGCCTCACCACTGAGTCCGTGTCCTGACAGGGGGAGGGAGCTGCACAGTGATCTCCCACCTCTGTGCAGCCAGTGACCGGTGCACCCCAATGCCAGGCTGGAGCCTCCACATTTATTTGACAAATACAATTTGCAGAATTTTGCACAATTTTAAAATATTGTGTGTAGAATTTTTAATCTATTGGCACAGATTTTTTAATCTTTTGGCGCAGAATGCCCTCAGGAGTATAAAATTTAGAATTTGTCTACACTAGACTTCTACCATGAGTTTGTCCACTGCTAACTATCTTCAGGCACTTAACACATTTGTAAAGGCTATTGTGGACATTAACCACTCCTTTGATCTAGAACAAACATTTCTAGCCTAGATCAAGTTATCAACTATAACCAGAATGAGCCACAAAGAAAACTTGAAAGGCAAATGGATTCATAATGCAAGATCCATTTCCCGAAGAGACTGTTAGCCAATATCATATATTTCCAGTATGTCTTGTACTCATGCTAAGCATTATTGTGGAAATGTACTAGTAGTTAAACTGTATAACCATACCCTCTGTTCTTCGTATATAGAAAATCTATCAGAAACAAGATATATGTTTTGTCAGGCTCGCCAAATATGAAGTATGCTAGGTATGGCTGGTACATTATGCTGGGGATGGTTGGTACAGATGTCTTTGTACACTAAAATATGGGTATGAAACTAAATTAGAAAAGAGAAGTAAGGTCTAATAATACAGTGGAATCATCTACTTGTAATACACAATTGAGCTCATATCTTGGGACATATTAAAAAATGTAACTACTGCAAGACTGTTCTCCAGAATGGTAATGTATAAACCTCTATGCTGCTCCTCCAACCCCCAAACCCTGTGCATCCAGACCCCCATATACCCAGACCCTCCCACTGAGCTTCACCCCCTGCACTCAGAACACCCCTGATGAGCCCCAACCCCCAGCACTCCAGACTGGTAATGTATAAACCTCTATGCTTGTGCTGATTTAATAAATTGATTGAGCCAAGTTATCTAATGTCTAGTTAATCAATAATTTAAACAAAACTACTAACAGCATCCACCAAAGCTGACTTGTGAAGTCTGATATGAAAAGATCCTTAAAAAAAACACAGATAGATGCTTTCATTCGGTTCCAAAGGGTTGCAACTCCTCTCTCAACCCACAAATCTGATTCAGTCATTGGTCTTCAGAGAAAGGCTCTGATAGATGGCAGAGCTTCCGTGTCTCAGGCAGTATAAAATTATTTCATGTAATCTACACCCACTGAGCCATCGAAGCCTTGGAAGCACTTGGGACTTTTTTGGGACACCTGATAAAAACAGATAATGGAAGTTCCTTTCATTCAAGAATGGATGGACAAAATAAGGTAGAGAGAGGCTTCCTGAGCCAAGTGAAAAGGGAAATCACCTTGGGAACATGCTTAATCGCCAATTTCTCTTAATGAAATTCCAGTTAAGAATCCCTAGTGGGCAAAGCTCAAAGACTCCTCAGGACAATCTGTAACTCTCGACAAAACTTCAGTGTGCTGCCCCCATGGGTGAAGCTATATACAGTGGGCAGGGGTCTGTGTACAATGGGTGGAACTCCATGCAGTGGGCGTGGCTATGTAGTACAGTGGCCAGACTTCTATGGTCCAGTGTGTGGCTGCATGGTATAGTGGGCAAAGCTGAGGTACAATGGGTGGAGCTCTATGCAGGGTGGGTTGGGGCTGTATAGTACAGTGGGCAGAGGGCTGACAGCATGGCAGCTGAAGGCAACAGGGGTGCCCATGACAGGGATAGCTCCAGGAGAGCAGCATTGGCAGCAGCAGAAGTACAGGCCATGAACATTTAAAAAAAAAAAAAAACTTCTCCCAGAAATCTGCCACTTTAGGCAGCTGCTTAGTTTGTCTATAGCTAGAAGGCCCCTGGCAGAGCTTGAAACAATGCTGCCAATTCAATTCATGATTTTATCACAAGTCTTGTGATACTTAGTGTTTCTCTTAAATTCCCAGCTCCTAGAGTCATATGATCATTCAACTTTGGAAACAAGCTTGAACACATGAACCAAAATGACTCAAAACCCAAAACGAAAGAAAGAATCCAAAATTTATTATTTTTAAATTTTCAATTTTTTGGGTCCTGGCATGATTTTTCAATGCCTGGGGTTGACAATTCTGAATTCACACTTTCTTGAATAAGCAGATGCCTAATAGAAGGTCTATTCAAAAGCTGAATCCAAAATTTTCCTTTGTTTAAAACCAGGACTAGTGAGAATATTTAGTAACAGATTAGATCCCCACAGGGATATGAAGCTTAGTTTTCTTGGGGAGTTCATACTCCAGTTCAACCACAAGTTTCTGGGCTAGATACAGAATCACTGGGCAAAATTTTGTCACATGTTGTCACAGGGTGACTGACTCTTGAGGGTAATATAGGGCCAGTGCACCTGTGCCGGATCAGCATACCCCTTAAATTGATTAATTAGGCCCTAGAGTGAGGGCATCTGATTTTAGTACCTTCCTAACAAGGGAGATTAATTGAACTGATTAATACCAGCTGTGGGAAGGAACTAAAAGAAGAAATAAAGAGAGTTAGAAGCTCAGTGAGAGGAGAGCCCTGAGGCACACAAGCCTGGGGGTCAGTACAGGCTCGAGAGACCCCCAACAGGTGAGAGATTGGTTCCTGGGGGGGAAACCCTGAAGAGGGTTTAGGGAATCTTTGGATTCCTGCTGGACAAAGGGAGTAGACTGGTAAGATTTATGAAAATTGACTTCGAATGGTGGGCCAAGACAGCTGGACTTTGAATTGATTAAATTTCTGGACTTTGTGTTAGTTAGTTTAATGCCCAACAGAGTAGACTTTATGAAGACCTCAGGGAAGAGAGATCAAACTTGCCCAAGCAGAAAGGCTGGGAAAGGACTGAATCTGTCCCCGTGATAGGGGTAAAAGGAATTATTATTTTCTTCTGAGTTAATAAAACCGGTCCTGAAGAACCAGACTTCTTGAATGATCTTGACCTCATCTGTATACTTCAAAATGCTTTTGGGAAAATGGGCACCATGACCTAGAGGATTTCAGAGCCACCGGTGACCAGTAGGAGGCACTCCTGTATGTGTCCAGCCCCCGACACGTGTAACATAGGAGATCAGAAAATAAAACATTAACCGTCCTTTCTTGCCTTAAAAATCTATGACTAAGGCTACAAGTTTGTCACGGAGGTCACGGATTCTGTGACTTTCCATAACCTCTGTGATTTCTGCAGCGGCCAGTGCATCTGGCTCAGGGACACATCAGCAAATGGAAATTGGGAGGGAGGGAGGAAGAGATCAAATGGACAGAATATAACCACTTTGAAGCAAGCTGCCCAACAAGTTTTGAAAACATTCTGAGGAATCTCCTCAGTCAGAAGTACTAGAGCCACTGACACAGAGTGGTTCTGAACCCTCAACCCTAACAACCACGGAAAAGAAAGCCTCAAATCCTGGGAGAACCCCACTGTACAGCCTGTAATAGAAGTTTCCTCTCCCATGCTGCCAAAAGGTCTGCTGAGGCAAGCTGCTTAGGAATAGAAAGGGAATGCTGTTGGCCTGATGCCTCTGACTGTTGAGAGAACATGGGGATTGCACCTAAAACTGTCTCTAAAATGGCTTGAAAAAAAGTACCATTACATTCAAACAGACCTCAGTGGTTCAGGAGCCAAATTAGCAATCAACATTACTCAAAAGAGCCACAGTGGTGTGAATTCATTTTTCCATTTACTATTTTTATATATATTATTCTCACAGCAAAATGACTGACCAAGTATTATTATTTTATCAACTACAATTGGTTAATAACTTAGATTGGTTAATAATTAAATCACACAGTGTTTTAATATTCTGTGCTGCAAAGAGCCGCAAGCGACACATTAAAGAGCCACTTGCGGCTCTCAAGCCTCAGTCTAAGTATCATTGGTTTAACTATTCCATTCCAGCCAAAACAAGCAGAAAGTGAGATCCTGAGTCCTTGGAGTCCTCCAGAGCCTACAAAGGGTAACCCACTCTCTCCTGCTGCTATCTACTGTGGAAGTAGAGCAAGAACTGACACGGATTTGAAGGGGATTTCAATGCATACAGTCTCTTCAGGTGAATAGAGCTGGACATTTTTTATATTTATTTATTTTGGACAAGTGAAAGAACAAAGACACCTAGCACAGGGGTTCTCAACTTTGAGGCCCCCACAACATGCTATAAAAACTCCACAGCCCAGCTGTGCCACAACACTGTGTTTCTGCATATAAAAGCCAGGGCCGGCGTTAGGGGATAGCAAGCAAGGCAATTGCCCAGGATCCCACGCAACAGGGGGCACTGCAAAGCTAAGTTGCTCAGGCTTTGGCTTCAGCCCCAGGTGGTAGGGCTTGGGGCCCGAGGGTGCAGTCCCGTGCGGTGGGGCTTAGGCTTTCTGTCCTGGGCCCTAGCGAGTCTTACACCAGCCATGCTTGGCGGTCCCCTTGAAACCTGCTCGCGGCCCACTGGGGGCCCCGGACCCCTGGTTGAGAACCACTGACCTAGTGTATGCTCACAAAGAAGATGGGGTGGCAGGTGAGATCCTACAAGGGCTGCCACTCTCACACCAATGGAGAAAGTCTGAGGGTGGGGCAGGATAATTGCCTTATCCCTGATAGCTCGAAAGGGAATTTGAGAGAGACAGGATTGGTGCCCTATCCCCAAATGAGTGGTCTTTGGGGTTAATGTGAAGGCAGTTGAAGCCTAAGAAAAAATCCTCTCTCTTCAATTTTCAAAACTTAATTCCTAGAGGGAAGAAAAAAAGGAAAAAGTTAAGGTACACCTGCACACAGGGCTTCTGGTTAAGAAAAAAAAGATTTGGGAGGTAATATAAATATATACCTACCTTGATTAATAACTCCTGTCTCCTTTTTTGCTAGTTGATGGAGTCATACCAATCTCTGTGAGGATTTGTACTCTTTAGAATGGGGACGGGGAAAGAGAGAGAGAAGGCTCTCGACAAACAAACTTTAACTGGAATTATTCCATGAAGTACACAAAATACTACAACTGCCTGACTAAACCATGCATGAGGAGTGTTGACCCAAGGTCTCCTGCATGTTTAGAAGCACTCACACTGAAATATACATTGTATGACTGTCACTTAGTTTAGATTTATTTTAAATCACTTTTTTCCACGGTACCTCGACATCCTGAACACTGGATAAAGAAGTTGATTAAATCCAGAAGTGCTATATCCCTGTCTTGTTTATATGATTCAATCCAGTCGTCCACCACAGACTGTCAAGAAAAAAAGAAAACGTATCAGATACTCTTAAAAAGATGTATAAATGCAAATGACTTTTCAGAACAATCTTTTCAGAAAGCAATTTTATAACTGAGAATGTACTTCACACAACTGTGTGAGTACAAATTCAGAAATCAACAGGCCTTCCCTTAGCTGGTGGAGACAGAACAAATACTGCTAGAGCCCCGGTCTACATGCATTGTTTTCTAGTGTTAAAAAAGGATAAATAATTAGCTGCTCAAAGGCAAATTAATTAAAAAACCAAAACTGTGCTTGAGGTATTTATTCAATCTAACAAGTTTGTTGAGAACAGAAGCATTCTGTCTTATTTCAGAACTCTAGCAAGATAACATTTTCAGCAGGGTAACATTCTCTGGGGATAAGCATCTCATTTATTTTGCAAGATGGAAGTCTTCTAATGTTGATAATAGTCAATGAGCCATGGGTCACAATTTTAAAATAGAGTATATGATTTGATTAAACTGTTGATGATGGGAAACATTCTAAACTAAAAAATAATAGGTGGGACTTCTTTATGCTGATTGTGGCTGATAACCAAAGAGCCACCTATACCATTGCAACAAAAAACTGAGCCATGGTCTCTCAGAACTCAAGTGGGGACCACAGTATTGGGGAAACACTTTTACATTACTCATAATGAGGTGTACAAAGTCTGCCATCAACAGTTATGATAGCAGGAAGGGGGACAGACAAGTAAACAGGAGACAAGAGCTGTTTAACATCTATCATATACTAGGTCACCATGGATGAAGAGCAGGCTCAGCTGCTTGATAAGTTAAGGCACTGAATGAACACTGCCCGTCAGTGGAAGAGGGCAATCAAGGAGTAAGAGAGTGTATGGCACAGGCACAAAACCAGATAGAAAGTGCGTAAAGACACACACTAGAGATGTCTTCAGCTGTTCCCCCTGCACCAACTTAACCCTAAAAACCTAATGCTGCTACTCTATAATTGCTGGGGCAGGAGGGGAGGTGTCACATGGTATTACAGCAGCTGATGCAGTCAAGGAAAATGGTAGAGGTGGAGACAATGGAAAAAAGCTAGGAAAAAGCACCAACCTCTCTGAAGGAACAAGAAGAGAGTATGAGGTTCTTCTTGACCCCACTACCATGAAATCACTATCTTCTGAGGGAGGTAAAATAGGTGAGGGTTCCTCCCATATCCCAACACCATCACCCCCTTAACTTAGGGAACAACATTACTAAAACCCTTAGTTTCCTTAGTTCCAAAGATAAATAGCATAGCAATACAAACAATTAGTAACATTTTAGTCAATTAAAAATGTGTGTATGTTTATTTATTCTACATGTGAAAAAACACCCCTCTAAGCGCAGCAAGTTTCAGCGCTGTAAAGCGCCAGTGTAAACAGTGCACCAGCGCTGGTAGCCACGCCTCTCATGGGTATGGGTTTTTTAAGAGCACTGGGAAAGCTCTCCCAGCGCTCTGCTGTGACTAGATAAACCATGTTAAAGCATTGCCACGGCAGCGCTTTAGCGTTGCCAGTGTAGACTAGCCCAGAGGCTTAGGGACACCCAGAGCACAGGGTTGCATCCTTGATCATTTTGACTAATAGCCATTGATGGACCTATCCTCCATGAATTTATCTAATTTTTTTTTTAACCCAGTTATACTTTTGGTCTTGACAACATCTCCTGGCAATAAGTTCCACATGTTGACTGCCTTGTGTGAAGAAGTACTTATGTTTGTTTTAAACCTGCTGCCTACTAATTTCATTGGGAGACACCTGTGTGAAGGAGTAAATGATACTTCCTTATTCACTTTATCCACACCATTCATAATTTTATAGACCTCTATCATCATCATCAGTGGGAGGGATAGCTCAGTGGTTTGAGCATTGGCCTGTTAAGCCCAGGGTTGTGAGTTCAATCCTTGAGGGGGCCACTTAAGGATCTGGGGCAAAATCAGTACTTGGTCCTGCTAGTGAAGGCAGGGGGCTGGACTCGATAACCTTTCAAGGTCCCTTCCAGTTCTAGGAGATAGGATATCTCCATTAATTAAAAAAATATATTTATTTAATTTAATTTTAATTTATTTATTTAAATTTATACCTTCTTTCCCCTCCCTCCCGGCGCCTCACCAGTCCTCTCTTTTCTAAGATGAACAGTCCCATTCTTTTTAGTCTCCTCATACGGAAGCTGTTTCATATCCCTAATTATTTTTGTTGCCTTTCTCTCTGTACTTTTTCAAATTCTAACATATCTTGTTTGAGAATGAGGAGACCAGAACTGCACAGTACTCCAGATGAGGGTTACCATGGATTTATATAGTAGCATTATGATCTTTTCGGTCTTATTTTCTATCCCTTCCCAAAAGTTCCTAACTTTCTGTTAGCTTTCTTCACTGAGCAGATGTTGCCAGAGAACTATCCACGATGACTCCAAGATCTCTTTCTTGAGTGATAACAGCTAATTTAGAACCTCATTATTTTGAATGTATAGTTGGGATGTTTTCCGATGTGCATTACTTCGCATTTATCAACACTGAACTTCATCTGCCATTTTGTTCCCCAGTCACCCAGTTTTGTGAGATCCCTTTGTAACTCTTTGCAGTCTGCTTTGAATTTAACTATCTTGAGTAATTTTGTATCATCTGCAGACTTTGCTTCCCCCCAGTGTGTACCCTTTTTTCCAAATCATTTATGAATACATTTAACAGCTCTGGTCCCAGTGCAGATCCTTGGGGGACATCACTATTTATCTCTTTCCACCGTGAAAACTGAGCATTTAGTCCTGCCTTTTGTTCAAACAGTTACTTATCCACAAGAGAGTCCTCCCTCTTATCCCATGACAGCTTACTTTGTTTAAGAGCCTTTGATGAGGGACCTTGTCAAAGGCTTTCTGAAAGTCCAAGTACACTATATCCACTGAATCACCCTTCTCCACATATTTGTTGACTATCTCAAAGAATTCTAATAGGTTGATGAGGCATGATTTTCCTTTACAAAAGCCAAGTTGACTCTTCCCCAATATAATGTGTTCATCTCTATGTCTGATGATTCTGTTCTTTACTATAGTTTCAACCAATTAGCCTTGTACTGAAGTTAGATTTACTGGCCTGTAATTGCCAGGATTGCCTCTAGAGCCTTTTTAAAAAATTGGTGTCACATTAGCTACCCTCCAATCATCTGGTACAGAGACTGATTTAAGTAGTAAGTTATACACCACAGTTGTTAGTTCTGCAGTTTCATATTTGAGTTCCTTAAGAACACTCGGGTGAATGCTATACACTCCTGATAACTTACTACGGTTTAATTTATAAATTTGTTCCAACACCTCTTCTACTGACACCTCAATCTGCAACAGTTCCTCAGTTTTGTCACCTAAAAAGAACCGCTCAGGTGTGTGAATCTCCCTCACATCCTCTGCAGTGAAGACAGATGCAAAGAACTCATTTAGCTTCTTCTTACTTGCCTGGTCTTCCTTGAGTGCTCCTTTCGTACCTCGATTGTCCAATGACCCCACTGATTGCTTGGCAGGTTTCCTGCATCTGGTGTACTCAAACTTTTTGTAGTTAGTTTGTGTGTCTTTTGGTTGTTGCTCTTCAGTTTATTTTTTGGCCTTTTATACTTGACTTGCTAGAATTTATGCTCATTTCTATTTTCCTTCATTGGATTTGACCTCCAATTTTTAAACAATTTTTTTTGGTCTCTACCTCATTCACTCTGTTTAGCCATGGTGGCATTTTTTTGTTCTCTTACTTTTTTTTTTTTTAATATGGGGGTATACAATTAGTTTGAGCCTCTATTATGGCACTATTCACAGATATACACCAAAGAATTATCAGTGGGAAAAATCTTCTATTCCTTCTCATGCAGGGGGATATTGAATTCCTATCAGAGAAAATAACTTATAGGTAAGATTAAAATATTCTGTCTGATGAGTGCCTAGCCAGCAAGCCTAACCAAAGGGTTGGTGCTAGCAGTAAAACATACTGAGCATGAAGGCACCATTAAACAGATGGAGGGAAACGGCCTTCACTTGAGATTCTAGTAATTATCCTTTTTGTAGCTTTAATTTTTGTTTCCTATAGCATAAAAGACTTTTCTGCTACATGGTCCATACCTTGTGCACAAATCAGCAATACATCTTAATCTGCCTGGGCTGCTGGGAGGCAGAAGCAAGTTCTCTGATACTTAAGTGCTCTGGTGTCTATTTTACTCCCTGTAGACCTGGAAAATGGTTAATTAGCGTAACTCTTGGGTCTTCAAGATGTGTTGTACATATATCTATTCCACTTTAAGTGTGTGCACGCCCAGTGTATTCAAGTCGGAGTTTTCAATACCAGTCCCGAAGAGGTGGCTCTTGTGCACCTCATCTGCTCATAGAATCAAAAATCATAGAAATGGTAGGGCTGGACGGGACCTTGAGAGGTCATCTAGTGCTAACCCTTTGCACTGAGGCAGGACCAAGCATACCTGGACCATCCCTGATAGATGTTTGTCTAACCTGTTCTCAAAAACCTCCAATGACAGACTCCACAACCTTCCTTGAAAACCTACTCCAGTGCTTCAGTATCCTTATAGTTAGAAAGTTTTTCCTAATATCTAACCTAAATCTCCCTTGCTGAAGAGTAAGCCCATTACTACTTCTCCTACCTTCAGTGGACATGGAGACCAGACTGTTATCCATCACTGTCTTCTTTATAACCGCACTTAACATACTTGAAGACTTATCAGGTTCCTCCCTCAATCTTCTCTTCTCAAGACTAAACATGTCCAATTTTTTTTTTTTACTTTTCTTCAGAGGTCAGGTTATCTAAATTTTGTTTATAATTTGTGTTGCTTTCCTCTGGACTTTCTCCAGTTTATCCACATCTTTTTTAAAGCGTGGCATCCAGAATTGGACACAGTATTCCAGTGGAGAACTCACCAGTGCTGAGTAGAGGAACAATTAGCTTTCATGTCTTACATATGACGCTCCTCTTAATACACCCCAAAATATTAGCCTTTTTTGCAACTGCATCACATTGTTGACTCATATTCAATTTGTGATCCACTAGAATGTCCAGATCCTTTTCAGCAGTACTACCATCTAGCCAGTTATTCCCCATTTTGTACTTGTGCAATTGATTTTTCCTTCCTACATGAAGTACTTTCCACTTCATTGAATTTCATCTTGTTGAATTCAGACCAATTCTCCAATTTATCAAAGTCATTTTGAATTCTAATCCAGTCCTACAAAGGGCTTGCAACTTCTCCCGGCTTGGTGTCATCTGCAAATTTCATAAACATACTCTCCACTCCATGATCCAGGTCATTAATGAGAATACTGAATAATATTGGACCCAGGACTGACCCCTGTGTGACCCACTAGATATGTCCTCCCAGATTGATAGCAAACTCTTGATAACCACTCCGAGTAAAGGATTTCAACCAGCAGTGCACCCTTCTTATAGTAATTTCATCTATATGGTATTTCCCTAGTTTGCTTATGCACATGTAGGGCTGTGTCAAAAGCCTTACTGAACTCAAAATATCTCACTGTTTCTTCTCCCCATCCACTAGGCTAGTAACCCTGTTGAAGAAAATTAGGTTGGTTTGGCATAATTTTTTCTTAATAAATCCATGCTGGTTATTCCTATAACCCTATTATCCTCTCGGGGCTTACAAAATGATTTTTTAATAATTTCTTCCAGTATCCTTCCATGTATTGAAGTTCGGTTGACTGATCTATAATTCCGCGGGTTCTTTTTCCCCCTTGCTAAAGATAGATACTCTGTTTGCCCTTCTCCAGTTGTCTAGAACTTCATCCTGCTCCATGAGTTCTCAGAGATAATTGCTAACTGTTCCACGGCTGCATCAGCTAGTTCCTTAAGTAACCTATGATGAATTTCATCAGGTCCTGCCGACTTGAACACATCTAACTTATCTAAATATTCTTTTAAAACTGTTCTTTCCCTATTTTGGCTTGTGTTCCTCCCCCCTTGTTGTGAATACTGTGTTAAGTATCTGGTCACAATTAATTTTTTTTAGTGACGACTGAAGCAAAACAGGCATTAAACATCTCAGCCTTCTTAAGGTCATTCATTATTAGCTCTTCTTCCCTGCTAAATAGGGAACCTACACCTTCCTTTGTCTCTTGCTTCTAATGTGTTTATACAAACTCTTATTTCCTCATGCCACCAGCTGAGGGTAAAAAGGGGCAGAACCGCACAACCATTCTTCAGTTCCTTCATCCGAGAATCATGATGGTAATAAGACTGACACAGAAGGAAGCGGGGGGGAAGCATGCTGTGGAATAGATATGTGCACAACACATCTCAAATTACTACAGTTACAGTACAGGTAAGTAACCATTTTTTCTTCAACTACTTGTATACACCTAAAATGGAATAGATATGACTTTCAAGTAGTATTCCTTCTGATGGTGCGAGCTGAAGATTGCATTACAATTTTCCAATATCTGGTTCAGCCCTCGAACCAGTTGTGATGGCATAATGCTTTACAAAGGTATGTACTGTGACTAGGTTGTCTCTTTGCAAATGTCCATGTGGGATATATTTCTTAGGAATGCTACTGAGCTCTGACGAAATGAGCCAATAATTTTTAAGACGGCAATACCTCACTTACATCATAATAGGTTTAAGAACATTAAGAACCAAGAAGAACCAAGTTTAAGTCCCAAGACAGAACTGGACCTCTAACTGGTGAGTAAATTCTCAAACCATTTAAAAAACCTGCCCAACAGAGTGTGGAAAAAATGGAACGTCCTAGCATAATATGGTAGTTAAATGCACCCTTAATGAACTGATTGAGGTGCCTCTCCCTTTGAAGTGTAACATCCTCAATCTGGTCCTAAATCGTATGGAGATACGTTGTAGCAAGCAGCCCAGACTGAAAATCTTCTCCATTTTGCCAAGTAAGTAGTCCTAATGGAGCTTTTTCTACTGTTAATTGAAATGTTCTGAACAATCCAAGAACAAATCTTTGCCAGAGGATTTAGACACTCAACAGCCACGTCCTGAGATGAAGGCAGTGAAGCTTTGACTCAGTGTGATAAATAAGAAGGGGAATAGCTCCCTTTTGTGGACACCCAGCCAGCCAGTTGGCTATGGAATTCCTTGTGGTGGTTGTTCTCTACTTGCTTGATCTGTAAAGGGTTAACAAGCCCACAGGTAAAAGGAAAGGAGTGGGCACCTGACCAAGACAGCCAATGGGAGGGCTAGAACTTTTTTAAATTGGGAAAAAACTTCCTTTTGTCTGTGTGTTGTGGTTCTCCAGGAAAGAGAGGAACAGGGAGCAGTTATGCACTGAGAAGCTTAAGCCAGATATGAAAAATGATCAGCTCATACCTAGAGATTGCTTATCTGAACCCCCAGATATGTAAGTAAATTAGGGGATGTCTAGAAAGACGCGATTAGGTTTATTTCTGTTTATTTCTTATTGGCTTGTGGACTCCTCTGTGCTAACCCCAAATGCTTTTTGTTTTGCTTGTAACCTTTAAGCTGGACTTCAAGAAGGTTATTCTTGATGTTTAAATTTTGTAAGTGGGTTTTTTAAAACTAGCAAAAGCCTAAGTTCCAGATGTATTTTCTTTCTTTTTGTTTTTAATGATATTTACCTTTTTTAAGAACAGGATTGGATTTTTGGTGTCCTAAGAGGTTTGTGCATATGCTGTTAAATTAGCTAGTGGCAACAACTGATTTCCTTTGTTTTTCTTTCTCAGCTCTTCACCAGAGGGGGGTGAAAGGGCTTGAGGGTACCCCACAGGAAGGAATTCCCAAGTGCGCCTTTCTGGTGTCAAAGGGGTTTTTTGCATTTGGGTGGTGGCAGCATCTACCCATCCAAGGTCAGAGAGAAACTGTAACCTTGGGAGTCTAATACAAGCCTGGAATGGCCAGTATTCATTTTTAGAATCCTTGCAGGCCCCCACCTTCTACACTCGAAGTGCCAGATTGGGGAAATCACCCTTGACAGTAGTCCTAGTGGAGCTTTTTCTACTGTTAATTGAAGTGTTCTGAACAACTGAAGAGCAAATCTTTTCCAGAGGATTTAGCCACTCAACAGTCCCGTCATGAGATGAAGGCAGTGAGGCTTTGACTCAAGAGATCCCATTCCAATGATAATAGTAGAGGAGATTAAACCGAAAGCCTCAGGTGGTCAGAAAACCAGTGTCGCCTCAGCCACTCCAAAGCTATTAGGATGATCATTGTGTGGTCCTGCTTTAGTTGTTGTATTACCTCGGGATGAGTGGAATCTGTGGAAGTGCATATAGTACCCAATTTCCTGTCTTCCCTCCTCCACCCCTGCTTGGTAACAGGAATGTATCCATGAGAGAACCAGGGTTCTAACCTGCCCTGACACAGAATTGATGGCATTTTCTGTTTTGTTTTGTTGCAAAACAGGTCTACACGGGGGATTCCCCGTCTCTAGAAAATCAGCCTATGTTGCTTTTCTCATGGATCAACCATGATCCTCCAGGAACTTTCTGCTGAAATGGTCTGCAAGAGTATTCTGTACTCCTGAAAGATGAGAGGCCTTGAGTGTAATCCTTTTCTGAATACATAGCTTACTGGATCTGGAACCACCCTGCTTGTTCTGACAGAACATTGCTGTGATATTGTCTATTAGAATCTGAATTGTTAAACCCTTGATGTAAAGTAAAAAGGTCTGGCATGCCTGCTGCATGGCCTTAGCTCCAGCACATATACATGCAGTGTTGACTCCTGAACTGACTATAGTGCTTGAGCCTGCATTCCCTGTAGGTGTGCACCCTACCCTAAGTTAGATGCATTCTAACCAGTTTTCAGTGGAAGGGGAAAAGAGAATGGCAACCCTTTGCATGCACTGATTGAGTTCTTCCACCAATCTCAGAACAGAACCCTGGCAATTTTGTGAATCAGCATGCCCAGAGAATGTTTGCTTGCGCGACAGACTCGCTTCAGCCAAGCCTGCATGCATCGCAGCTGAAGTCCGGCAGGCTGAGTCAGATACATGCAGGAAGCCATATGTCCCAACCACCAGAGACAAATCCTCAGTGTTGTCCTTGAATGGGACTGCAGGCTGTTGCAGAATCTAGAATAGCGTGAAACCTGTCCTTCACTCCAATGAACTCAATTCTTTGTACTCAGGACAGAACTGATTTGTCCTGGTTTATTAATCAGCCCAGCTGAACAAACAGGGAGTGAGTTTACTGCACGTTATCCTCCATTTCTTGACTGAACTGGCCATAGATCAAACAGCTGGTGGGTATTTCCAGATACAGAAATACCTGCCAATTCTCCCTGAAGTGAGCCATTTATAACTGACATGCACTTGATAAAGACCCTTGGAGCCAAGGACAGACCAAAGGGGAGGACAGTATATCGGTAGTGGAGACCTGTCACTATCTACCTCAGATACTCCATGTGGCTCGGTTAGATGCCCACATGATTCGCAACCCTGCAAATCAAGAGCAGCACATCAGTCATCAGGATCCAAGGAAGGAATAATGGTAGCAAGGGATACCATCCGAAATTTCATTTTGTTGATAAACGTGTGTAGCTTTTGCAAATCTAGGACGGTCCTCAGACCTTGGGCATAAAGAAGTACTGAGAGTAGAAATCCCTCCTCCTAGGTTGAAGGGCCACTTCCTCTATTTCTCAGACAAAGAAGAATCTGCACCTTTTGAAGTGCAGACTCATGAGAGTGGTCACTGAAAAGTAGATAGCAGATAAGATAGACTGAAATTAAATTATGTAACCTAGCTTCACAGTTCTCAGAACTCACTGATCCAACAAAATGGCACAACTTGTTTCCAATGGAAGTGATTGGGAGGAAAGCAGTCACATAGACTGCTTTGGAACAGATGAGTGTTGGTGTGATGTGTCCAAAGTAGTAGGAGCTGGTGGCCTTCTGAGTTTTAAGATGCCCCTGAGACTTATCAGCCTGTCTGGAAGCGTACTAAAGCTGTCTATACAGAGATCTGTATTGCCTCCTCTGTAAGGCTGCTGTACAGAACCCAAGAGAATGTAGTGATGCTTGAGAATCCTTGAGAAAATGCAACGCTTCATCAGTCTTGTCATAGAAGAGATTGCATCCCTCAAAAGGTAGTTCCTCAAGAGTCTGTTGTATTTCTGTAGGGATCCCAGACATCTAAAGCCAAGAGGCTCTACGCTTTGTGACAGATGTCACCACAACCCCAGAAGCTGTGTCACCAGCAAAAAGTGCTGCCTGAAGAGAAGTCCTTGTAACAAAATGGCCCTCCATAACAAAGGAATTAAACTCTTCTCAAACATCCGCTGGGAGATTGTCAATAAATACTGTCATGAAATCCCAGTTTAAAAGGTCATATTTTGAAAGTAATGCATGGTAGTTAAACACATACATTTGAAGGCAGTTTCTCTCTTGCCCAAATAATAGCAGTATCTTCGGCAACAACCATCACTGTTCTCATCCCAAAGTCTATGACAATGCAGAACAGAAGCGGGGATGGTATGGCAACCTTGCCTTACACCAGAAAATCTTTAAACTATTCTGTGTGTCTGCTCTCTATCCTAATGCAGCATGCAGACTTGTCATATAAGACATATCAAATCAACAATCTTTCCTAGAATTCCATAGTGGGTCAAGATCTTCCAGAGTGCTTCTCTGTGGACACTAACAAATGCTTTTGTAAAATCAATGAAGTTAAAAATAATCTTCTGCGGGTATTCCAAGCTTCACAATAAATCTTCTCAGGGAATGTAGGTAAGTTCACTATTTCTTCACATACCTCTACGTATGTTAGTGGTTCTGGCTGGTTGAGCACAGCCTTGACATGTTTCATCCAACAGGCTTCTATGTTAAAAGTGTACCGTCTCAAGCCTTCACAATGCATCAACAATTCGAGAACTGTGATGTCAGTTGTTTGGATACTAGAAAAAGCTTTTTATAATCCCCTCTCTTGTACATCTTCTCAGCTTCTCTTGCTTTGCTTTCCA
This sequence comes from Terrapene triunguis, assembly GCF_002925995.2. Lineage (NCBI taxonomy): Eukaryota > Metazoa > Chordata > Testudines > Emydidae > Terrapene > Terrapene triunguis. The sequence continues at coordinate 1,808,603 of NW_020664439.1, forward strand.
TCTATTCTCTCATCTCTTCTGCCTGATCTTTTACCTTCCTTGTCTGTATTTGCATATTTTTGTTCTAGAATAGCTGGGACTGTATCTTGACACAATGGGAAGGCTTGAGAGCTCTGAAGACCCTGAGAGCTATGCTGGAGGGAGTGTAATTCTTTGTAGGGTCACCAAAGACAGATAGGTCAAAGGGCAGAAGCCAGATTAAAGGCAGTCCACCAATCATCCTAGTAGGTTGTTAAGAGTCAGGCTAACAAACGTAAAAAATGCTGTTACAGACACAAAAACCATAGGCAAGTGTCAGACTTGCAAATACGAACACCAACTGTGGAGAACTATAATCCAGTGCAAAGACGACAAGATAGTTCTGGCCAACCAGTAAATTCAGCCGACACTGTGATGATGGAGAATCAAAGCCACAAGGAAGCGCTCCATCTGAAACAGCTATCTTCACAAGTAAAGTTGGAATCTTAAATCGCTTTGGAGCACAGGTAGACTGCCATGAGTTATCAGAGAAATAAAAATCTTTGGCCTAATTATACTTGAACTGAGTGAGATGAGATGGACTGGACGAAGCAAATTATCATCTGTGTGACTGTTTTCTATTCGGGAAGAGAGGATGATAAACATCAGGAATAAGAAGGCTTATTATTGAGTAAGGAAGCTACTGAAAGAATGGGAACCTGTTAATTTAAGAATATTGACTGTTCACTGACGATCCATGCAAAAGTCATAGTTGTTCAGTGCTAACAAATAATGAAAACTGATCAAAGACTGTTTTTATGAGAGACAGCAGAGTATCTTTGGCAATACCAAGAAATATGACATTCTTATCCTGATGGGAGATCTAAATGCACAGGTTGTTTTGATAATACTGGATATGAACACATTATGAGCAGAAATGGCATCCTAGGGCAGAATGAAAATGGCGAATGTTTTGTTGAACTCGGCGGACTATATAATTATTGCATTTGGGGAAACACTATTCTCACACAAGGACAAACTGACATGGAGAACAAATGAGGTCTTCATCCAGCAGCAGCTTGACCACGTTGCCATTAGTAGGTGTAGATGAAGATCACTGTTGGACACCACGGTGTATACAAGTGCTATGTTGGAAGTGACCATCATCTTGTCACTGGGACAATCAAAATAAAACTAAAAATGACATCACTACTCAAGGCAGACAGTGTGCATAATAGTAGAAATGCAGCAGATGCATCAGCAAAGGTGCATTTCAAGGTGCAACTCCCCAGTAGATTTGTAGAGTTAAAGACACTGACAGATGACATAGAAAAACTAGAGTCTGAAGACGACCTCTGTGTAAGCTCGAACGCTTGTCTCTCTCACTAACAGAAGTTGGTGTAACAAAAAATATTACCTTGTCCACCTAGTCTCTCTAATATCCTGGGACCAGCATGGCTACAACAACACTGCAAAGAAGAAAAATGGAAGCTTTTCAAAGAAGCAAGTGTGGATGCAGCCAGGATTACAATAATGGTGAGAAGATAGAAGAAAGAAGAATGCCTCCAACCAAATGCATATAGGTTTTTGGAGAAAGAAACAAATTAAATAAGAGAATTCAACACCCTCATGTTCCCATTGCATTGTCCCACACCTCCTCTTCCACTCCCCCTAGTCCCCTTCCCCTCCCCATCACCTGATCAAACAACCCCTCCCTCCGTCTACTCTTCCACTCCTAATCATCCTCCCCTCCCAGAGAGTATTTGTCTCTATAGTTTATTTTCTTTTTAAAAAGTATTAGCACTTTCTAAATATTGTGCTTTTCTCGGATTACATTTCTTCAAAATAAATATCCTCTTTGCTAGAGGTACATTGGTGCAATATGCCTGCTTCTTTTTTTAAATTCAGATTTCTGCCCTGGGTTGCCCAAATTTGGATCACTATCAGAACTCTGCATCCCTATGAGGCATACTTGGATTGTATTAATATCTGGTAACTGTACATTTTAGAGCACTTAGAAAAGTGAAGTTGAAACAGAAAACCAGTCTCAACCTTCACTATGGTAGAGCTTTTGCTCTCCTATAATAATGGTCACTTTTGGATTTAAAATCTATGAAAACCAGACCATGAAAAGGTTTGAGTAATTTTGGACATGCCCAATCAACAAAAATGTGCAAAAAATATAGCTCTTTTTGAGATTTGTTAATTTCTTCCCTATTTCTCACAGATCGGTGAACCCCTTAAAAGACTGACTAAAAAAGATGCAGGATGGTGTTGGGAAATCCATCCATCTGTTTGAAATGCTTTCAAACAGATCCAAAAGTGAGTGATTAACCATCTGATCCTGAAATATTATGGTATAATTTAATATAATGCTAGTGAATGCAGAATGGGTGCAACATTATTACAAAATGATCAGTCAATAGCACTTGCTTCCAGGACACACTTTCCAACAGAGCAAACCCATGCTCAAATACAGAAAGAATTCCTACTCACTGCTTTTCCATATACCAAGTTTGACCAGTATCTCCTGGGCCATGATCATATCCATGCAGAAACAGACAACAAACCTTTGAAATTAATATTCAAAAAGCTATTGTTAACAGCTCCAAACTATCTTGAAATAATATCAAAAATATCACTTGCATGTGCAATGCAAAAGATTGTCTTTGATGTTCATCCTGATGTTCTGATTGTGCATATCTTTTGTCCACAGCATGAGTGCCAAAAGACAGTGAGAGCTTGACAGCCCTTGATTATGAAATCTTCTACATGCACCAGGAGGCAGAGTTTCATCAGGAACATCAGCCAAGCAGAATTCTATTGTGTGACAGGTAAGCAGGTGCCCCAGATACAGACATACCCAAATGCACAGTCAATTTTAAGCATTTGGAACAGTCTATAGGTCAGGATGACCAGACAGGAAGACATCTGCCCAGCCACTTAGATTTTCTTTGTCTAGCCAATATTCAGTTCAAATACACTGACACTACAAAATGGTATTCTATATTAAGGCAGTAGGGTAAAGACCTAAAGGTCTGAAATCCTGAAATGCTAGCTTTCATACACTGAAACCTGTTGGTGTTGAAGCATGTTTACATAGGGCCAAGATGTCCTGTGTTGGCCAAACATAAGCAGTGAAGTCAAAGATTTCATACATCAGTGAAGTATCTGCAATAAATTCCTAGCAAGTCACTCATGATGCACTAAATATTTGATCTATCGCAGAGCAAGTCAGGCATGGACCTACATATATTAGGAAATCAAGTATCCCTCCTAATCCTTGATTATAATTTCTGATTTTATTAGGAAAAAGTCCTGTGCACACAAGAGCAGCTTCTACCACTTAATGCTATGAAGAATCAGCATAGAATCCCAGAAATTGTTGATACAGATAATGGGCCTCAGTGGGCCTGTAGGTAAATTTTCAGTTTGCAACATAAGCAGGATTTGAACATATCACATCCTTTCTGCATCACAGCCAGTCTAATGGTAAAGCAGAAGCAGATCTCAAGATTGCCAAGTAGTTGGTAAAAAAGGCGTACTGGCATAACAAAGACCCATGCACAGCATCACTTGACTGGAAAAATACGCCAACAGAAGGCATGGAGAGCAGACCAGAACGGCATCTCATGTCACACCACATACAGTCTGTTACTTACAGAACAACTTTTCAACAAAGCTGCAGTGGAAAAGTTGAGAACACAAATTAAACAGCAATGACAACAAGCCAAATACTACTATGACAGAGGTACCAAAATGCTCTTTGAATTCCACATAGAACAGTCAATATGAGTACAGGCAGTACCTAACAACAGAGACAACAGACAGGGGGCAGGGAATATTTGCAAAGAATAGCACATGGTAGAAATACAAACAACTCTACCTCTGCAACTATAATTCCCTTAGAAGAATCAACAAAAAAATTATCCTGAACAGAAGACACAAATGAATCCTACCACAGATCAAGATACAAGGAAAGTCTGCAACCAATGTGAAGTGAGTTCACTTGAGCTTCATGAGTTCACAAAGACAATGCCAGAAAAATCTAGGAGCACAGAAATCTCCTGAGGGCAAACAGCAACAGGAGGAAGGCCTGAAAATAAAACTACATGAAGCAAAAGAGCAGTAAAGTTGCTTTGTAATTTCAAAGACTATGTTATTGATTAAAAAGATTCAGTTTCCATTATAGGAAGAGATATTACAGAGCACTCTATAAAAAAAATACATCAATGCACATGTATATGTAGATAGAGTGCCATCTACCAACACAAGAATATGTAGTATTGTCTGAAAGTTGGTAGGTTCAATAATGTTATTGTTGTGCACTGCAAAGCCCTGCACAGAAAGAGCCACTAACAAGAACTCTGTCCGTTCATAATGATCGTGTCACAAGCTCTACAAGAGAGACAAGGTGGGTGAGGTAATATCTTTTATTGAACCAATTTCTGTTGGTGAGAGATACAAGCTTTCAAGCTTACATAGAGCTCTTCTTCAGGTCTGTGTAAGCTTGAAAGCTTGTCTCTCCCACCAACAGAAGTGGTCCAATAAAATTTATTACCTTATCCACCTTGTCTCTCTAATGTCCCAGGAACAACACCACAGCTACAACAACACTGCATACACCAATCTCTACAAGTCAGTATGGAGGCCCTCAGGAGGAATGAAAGGGTAGAAAAGGCATATATATATATATATCCAAGTCTGACCAGTTTTTAACCTTGGTTTCTGAAACACTGGTGAACGTGGTTTTTCTCAGTCTATATTTGCAACTAAACAAGTGTTAAGCATAATTTCAGCTCTATCTGTACTAACACCTATTGTCAATAATGAGTCATTTTTTACTGTTGACTGGGGTAAAAATTTCACCTAAGTGCCTAAGCTACTACTGAAAATGGGACTTAGGAATTTTTGAAAATTTTGCCCCAGGCATTAGAGTGACCTCACCCACACTACTACTTTCTTCATGTGCCCAGGGCTCCTGCCCTTTAAAAAGACCCCTCTTCCAACAAGCTCAGCACACTTCCTTCACAATAAATAAATCAATTCATTAAACTGCCACTTTCCCTAACTCAGTTCCTTCTGAATTGAATCCCAAAGTGTCACGACACACACACAAATTTCTCCTTTGAAATTTGCCAAGGACAGGCAGTACTGTTGGAATCTGTGTTCCCACCACCTTTGTATCTTGCTATAAGTGGATCCTATTCAGAACAGAAGCAATGCAACTATTTCTTAAACAACTGAGTTCCACTCACAAAGGCACTCACACAAAAAAAAAAAAAAAAAAATAATCTACAGCAGCACAGCAGTCACTTGTATCTTTTCTCTGGCTTCCATTTTTATCAATGGCTCTCAGATAAACAGCCAACACAGATCAGATCATATCTCCTATCTCATAATAAAACTGAAAAATTCCAAAATAACCTTGGAATCCTGCCAAAACAAAACTGAAAATGAACCGAAGTGATAGCTCTGATGCAGTAAAACAAAATGAAGATAATGCACCAGGAAGATTTCCATAGTCCTATTATGAGAAAATTTGTTCTGTCTTCACCTACTAGATAAGAAGGGTAAATCCTACATCCCCAAATTAACAAAATGTAAAAAGCTTTAGAATTCTGATTTTCTTCAGGTTTATTCCTACATTCTCTAAATTAATCCACAACCCAGTCCCATCATGGATTTATGTCTGGTGGGTAAAATTTTCAAAAGGGCTTAAGTGACTTTGGACAGTCTTGTTTTCAAAAGTGACTTAGGCACTTAGGGGCCTACGTGCTACTAAAAGTCAATGGGACTTAGCCTAAGTCATGTAGAATAAAATTTTCAAAAGCACTTAAGTGGCTTAGCCTAAATCTCCCTAAGAGATGCTTATACATATATAAGCATCAAACCAAGCATAGTGTTTCTCTCATAACCTTACCTTCCTTCTCAGTACCTGAATCTTCTACTACTCAGTTGTCAAAATACTTCATTCCTACACTGCACCAGGAAGGTCTCTGCAGTCCTAGGAGTCCACAGTGAAAATTAATGATCTAGTGCAGGGGTAGTCAATAGATGGATCGCAGGCCAAATCCAGACGCTTTTGAATGGACCCTGAAATCTTTTTATTTATTTTTATATTATTATTTATTTTCTCTGTGGAGTCTGGATCTTGACAAAAAATAATTGACTAGCCCATTCTAGTGGAATGATTCCACTAGCCAGAAGCCTGTAATCCTGGAGGTGAAGGCTGTGAATTCTTTTCCCTAGAATTAATTGAAAATGGGAATTGGGCTTTAAGTCATTTCAGTACTTTTGAAAAGTTTACCTGCTGTGATTAAACATCTCACATCTTTTCTGCCTTGCTATACTTAATACACGATAACCTTCATGAAAAGCTGCTTTAAATATTCCCTAATTTTAGTACTCACTTGTTTTTCCATTTTAAAATAACAAAATAGTGAAGAAATTTACTAAAGTAGAAGACTTCTTCTAGGACTATGGTTATTCCACATATAATCTCCAGCTTGATCACATTCCTCATTTCTTTCTTTATTTCAGCATACAAGCCGAGGGGAAAATCTTAGCATAATACCCAGAGATTCCATCAGTCTGATACAGATTATCAAAAATACAACCACAATACGATAGTTTACAAAAACTGTTACAGTCTGAAAATATTGAGTGATCAAGCTGTAACAAAGATGAACAAACAGCACATTAGTTATTTTACCTGCATCGCACTTTTCCCCAGTTTCACCACCTCAAACAAAGTGACAGGGTCCCCGCCTTCTCCATTCTGTTGAGGGTGACCATTAGCTCTTCCACGACCTATTCCTCTAGTTCCAGGTTCAGAACGACTCTTATCTCCTGGAGACTTTCGAGGTTTCTTATTGGCAGACTAGATAAAGGGAACAGCATAATGAAAATTGGAAGTATTTATAACATTGGAATGAATGAATTCAAAATGCTTGTAAACCATTTATACATATCAATCAACAACTGTTGTGATAAGTACTTGGTAGGCATTTTACGTGTAATGTCAAGTTAAGAAGTATGACTTCCTAGCACCAAATTGCTAACGAGACATATTTCCATAATACTAGTCTTAACCAATACAATAAATACATAAAATAATGCAATGTCATGCTTGCAATTATGCACAAAAGTCAAGAAAATTAAAAATTATGGTCAATGTGACAAAAACATCTCTGCCATATACTTACTTACACAATAACTAGTGCATCTTATTTACAGAACTACTGCATCCTATTTACCTCAGGACACAATCATTACCAAGTTCATAGGGACCAACTGCATGTTGTTATACTGAAAATGTGTTCTTCCCTTTCATCACCATCCAACTACAACTTGTTCATAGCTCCTTATTTGCCCATGAGAACGGCTTAGCTGTTCTCCTTCCACACCACTAAAATTAATCAGTAATTGGATTTGTATGGACAGATACAATTGATGATATGGTCCCTTCTTGCCACTAAATCTGTGGTGGAAATCCAGGCCCTCCTGAAGTCAACAGGAGTTCTACCTATGAATCTATGTTATTTAATATAAGATTTCTTTAGTTCCTTCATACCTATAGCTCCCCCTTGTGTGTTCTACATGAGCCAAATAGCTTGGAGATCAGTCTTCCATGCATGTAAATCATTTTGCTCAAGATAGTTAGTTCCTTATAAAGAGTTAATCTTCTGATGGCATGATTGTACACAGGCCACTGTCGTTCTGTTATCACTTGCCATGTGAATGGTGAAACTGTTTTGGGGGAATTGTGTGAAAAAAGTTCTCTACTGCGCTTACTGCTGCTCACAGCTCCAGAAGGTTTATTCTGTAGAAAGTCTCCTGGTGCGACTAATTGCCTTGAAACAGAGAAAAATATTCTGTTCATCTGGGCCTTGATAGAGGCTCCTCCAGGGGCTTACTGACTCTGAGTAGGTTGTGCCTAGACTTCCACAAAGCATAGAATGAAGCATTAAGGGTCATAGACTCTGGTTTGTTAAATCCATTTTGCATGGTTGAACATAGCAGCAACACATGGACTTCAAATGGCCAGATATGCCCAGCAGAGAATTCCCTCTGCACAAGGAAACTCATCTGGAAAAAAGCTAGGGCAGGCAGAAGAACTGACTTCTGTGCCAGCCTTCTCCACACCCCTGGCACAAGAAGAAGAAAGGGTGAGTCAGATGCATGCCACGGGGTGGACTAGGAGAAAGGAAGAGGAGCAAGGCAGAGTGGAGCACAACTGTGCCTCATACCCCATGGTTTAAGGTCACCGAGGGACCTTACACCAGTGGCATACATTAGGGCTGTTTGTTCCTCAGAACTCTAACTTAAGTTGAGGCTAGGCGGCATAGGATCAGGAAGTTGCGAGCATGTGGACTGGAGATTCCAGCCCCGGCCCTACGAGAGATAGGAAGTTCCCATTTCTCATGAAAACATTATGCAGCCATATACATAGAAAGCACTGCCTATCGGACTATGTTTACATATTATACTACCAATCTAGTTAACCAAAAGCAACTCCATGTCAAGATTGTGTAGTATTGAGAAACTGATCTATTGTGTACTATATAGCTTGAGGCTTTTTTCACAAAATAAGACGACCAGGCACAAGATGGACTTTATATGGTAGCTAGAGGGCTGGTGTTTTGAAGTGGCATTAAGGAGTTACATTGAAAGTTAACTATGAACCTGAGTTGTCCTGAATTTGTGCTGGACTGCTGATTCTGTGGACAAAGCTTTTACCAAGAGGTTAAATAGGTAATGAAAGATATGATTCCCTCCTACGTGAGACCTGGTACTAGGATCTTCATGTGAAGATACATCCAAGGGGCAGGTGAGAGGCTCAGTGGCATAGTCTTGATTTGCAAACATCGATTCTGGATAGCAAACTGGAGAAAATATTGATTGGCAGGAGTTAATGAGAACACAGAGGAAGACTTCCCTTAGATCAGCTGAACACAGGAGATCACGAGGGGGCAATTTCCAAAATATGGAGAGCTTAACATATCTGCAGATCCAAAGACAAGAAAGTGAGTAATGGGTGGAAGCCTCCAGTTTTGTGTTTTGTTTGTTTGTTTTTAGTGATAACACAGAATTTGAAGTATAAACCTGCTCCTCTCTCTTTTGCTGATGGATATAGTAAGTTCTGAATTGAGTCCAGTATGACTTACTGCTTCTAAGGTGGGGAAAAGAATGCAATAGGAGGAGAACACTTAAAATCTTTATGATATCCCTTTTTGATCATTTCTAAAACCTATGTCGCTGTGGCTGTACTGGTCACAGGCATGAAATTCTTTTTTTCAGCTTGACCCCTAAATCTTGGGCAAGCTGGCTCAGCATCCCCACCACCACCCTCCCACAAGAGGAACCCTTTTCACTACTGCTGGAGAAACATTTTCAGGTGCCACAGGAATAGAGGGATTAAAGAACATGCAGCTCTGTCTGCATTAGAAGCACATGGAATTAAGGCAGGTTGTTCTGTAACTGCTCCTAGGTTCTCTGACTCAGTTTTCTGGACTTATTTCATTGAGGAATCCTTCAAGGTTTTAATGAGGGATTAGCTGAGTAGTTTTGTGCCATCAGTGGTGCTGGGATGAAGTTTTCTCTAGGGGAGATATCTGTATCCCAAATTATCGACTATATATTTCTGTGATCTAGAGTGAGGACGACTCTGTCCAAAAATACAATAATGCCACAGACTTTAATGTACAAGATAGTTAACAACATGAGGTCTGGAAAACATGCCTTACAAAGAGAGACTTAAGGAGTACAATATATTTAGTTTATCAGAGAAAACATTAAGAGGCAATTTGATCATGGTATACAAATATTTATATGAAGAAAAGTTATTTAGAGGATTCTAATCTAGCATACAAAAGCATAAGATGATCCAATGGCTAGAAACAGAAGTTAAAAAATTCAAACTGAAAATAAGGTGCAAATTTTTAACAGTGACAATATTTACCCACAGGAACAGATTACCACGGAATAGGGTAGATTCTCCATCACTTTAAGTATTTAAATGAAGATCTGAAGTCTTTCTAAGAAATATACACTAGCTCAACCACAGGTTATTGGGTCTGATGCAGTAAACACTGAGTGAAACTTTCCTGGTCATGGTTCATTCGAGCCTTAAAATCTCTTAATTTATGAAAAGATATTTTATACGATTTGAGTTTTTAGTTTGATTTTGCCTTTAGTTCTCAACTAGTTATTCCCTTCTATATTTGAATCAAGAAGAGTATAGTGTGCGAATTAGGGCTGGGCTACACTTGCGAGTTACAGCACAATAAAGGAGCCCAGGGCGCACTAGCTCACTTCCCGTCCACACTGGCAAGACACGTAGAGCGCTCTGACTCCGTGGCTACAGCACTGCTGGTTCTCCACCTCGGCGAGTGGAATAATGTTTCCTGCACCCCCGCTGGAGCACCGCGACGCCAGTGTGAACGAGGTGTTGCATTACTGCGCTCTGATTGATTTCCGGAAACGTCCCATAATCCCCTTAAGTCAAGTGGCCACTCTTGTCATTGTTTCGAACTCGCTGTAGGAATGCGGATATGCCCTTTCAAAGCTCCATTTCTGACAGCTGGCTGCTTATCTGCTCCAGGACAAAAGAACCTTTACTGAGGAATGCTGCTTGCTTTGAGTGAGAGAGAGAGGTGGGAGGAGGGAGGTCTGCTGCTGTCTGAACTTACAAGTTCACTGACACACTCTCAGCCCCCCAAAAACCACTCTCTTCCCCCACATACACACAACACACTCCCCCCCACTCCCCGCATTTGAAAAGCATGTTGCAGCCACTTGCATGCTGCGATAGCTATCAAAATGCACTGCTCTTTGTGGCGTTGCAAGAGCTGCTAATGTGGCCATGCCAGTGCGCTTCCAGCTGAGTGTGTAAGCACTCGGTAGCGTTTTCCCTGCTGCGGTCTCCGAAGGCTGGTTTAACTCCCAGTGCTCTACAACTGCAAGTGTAGCCATGCCCTTAATGGGGAGCTCACAGATCCTGTTGTAACTGATGCATTTTTAAAAATGCTACATTGCGGGCCTCTTAGCTGGATAGAACCATACAGAGTCCAGGGGTTTTTTTTTCCCAACTCTTTTAAGGATCAGAAAATCTACTTTTTCATTTCTTTCAACTGCATTTTGAGGGAGGTCTTTCTTGGACTGAATGAATAAAAGATTATTATTTGATCTCCAGATTCTTATGTAACAGCTCAGCCATCCAGGTCATCTCCCTCCAAAGGAGATTACTATATCTGATTAGATTATTTGGAAAAGAAAAAAAAATATCCCCCTTCAGCCAAAATTCAGGAACATAGGAATTGCTATACTGGATCAGGTCTGTGGTCCATCTAGTCCAATATTCTGTCTTGGTCAGTGGCCAGCACCAGCTTTTTCAGAGGAAGGTGCTTAAACAGATGAATCTCAAGTAGGAAGGTTATTTTACCTCTCTATTTGGCACTGGTGCAACCACTGCTGGAATACTGTTTCCTGAATTGTGGGCACCAGAGCTGGAAAGATGTTGATAATCTGAAGAAGGTTCAGAGAAGAGCCACAGGAATGATTAAAGGATTACAAAATAATGCCTTCTAGCAATAGACTTAAGGAGCTCAAGCTATTTAGCTTAACAAAGAGAAGATTAAAGGGTGACTTGATTACAAGTATCTACATGGGGAACAAATATTTAATAATGAGCTCTTCATTCTAGCAGGAAAAGGTGTAACAATGCAATTGCTGGACATTCAAACTAAAAATAAGGCATAAAGTTTTAACAATGAGAATAATTAACCATTGGAACAACACACCCAGGGGTGTGGTGGATTCTCCATTAGTGACAATTTTTAAATCAAGACTGGATGTTTTTCTAAAAGATAAGCTATGAATTATTTTGGGGAAGTCCTATGGCCTGTTTTATACAAGAGATCAGACTAGATCATCATAATGGTCCCTTCTGGTCTTGGAATCTATGAAACCTTGCATTAGGCAGATGTGCAATAATCTGTCACCCACGAAGGCCTCACCTTAACCCCAAAAGGAGAGTGGTTTAACCCCAAAGTATATAGTTTCATATCCCTTGCAAAACTTTCTTTAAGCATTAACCATAACAACTCTGGATATTTTTGTTATTTATGTAAATGATCAATCCTTTGAACCTTGCAAGATACTTTGCCTTAATGGAATCCTGTAGCAAGGAGTTCCACAGTCTAATTAGGTGCTGTGTGAAAAAGTATTTCCTTTTCTTAGTTCTGAATTTTCCTCCTTTCAATTTCATTGACTGTCCCCTTGTTCTTGTGTCACGAGACAGGAAAAAAGAGATACTCCCAATCTACCTTCATTCTTTTTTCATGTCCCCTCTTACTTGCATTTTTCTAAGGTAAACAATTCCTCTCTCTCCAAGTACGAGTTTTTCCATGCCCCTAATAAATAACATCTTTTTTTTCCCCTGAACTTTCTCTAATACTTAAATATCCTTTTTGAGAGGCGATCAGTAGAACAGATAGTATTACAGTAGGCTGGACCATCGATTTATATAACAATTGACTTTGTTGTTGTGATAAACACAGAGAAAAATGAATTGGGCATATTGCTTTTTGATGTTGACCCTCTTTGTGGTATACTCCTCAGATGAGAAGGAGGAGGGGCAGCAGCAACTTGGGTCTTTTGGTTTGGGTAGGAAGAGGCCACTGAAGAGGATGAGCTCTGATAAATTCAAGGAAGATCTGCAGGCAGTGGTTTTAGGAAGGGACAAAGAAGGGAACCTTCCCTATCTGATTTGGATGGTGCCCTTGGACAGGAGATTTCTTGATCAGCCTCTGAAAAGAGCAAGCCATTCAAGTATTTCCATCTCAAATTTAAGAGACAGGCCATTGAGGATCAATGAACTTCCCTTAGGTGACCATCAGGGGGAAAAACAGTAGTTTTGGAGAGATAAAGAGTAGGAACTCCCTTGGATTGCAGGTGCTGGTCCTAAGGATCACCACTGAAAACAGGGTGTTGTCTCAGCAGTACATTTAAAGCATTTTCTCCTTATGTCATTAGCCATCTGAGAAATTTTCCACATCCCACTGGGGTAGGAGGTGGCCTGTGTGTGTTTAAAAAAAAAAAAAAAAAAAAGCTCTCCTGGGCCTCTACAAAGAGGCCATACTTCCAGACTTCAGTGAGTAGGAAAGCTGCTATAGAGAGCAGTCTTTTGAAGTGCAGCTGAGCCTCTGCTGTGCTGAAGCACAAGAAGAAAATGCCACTGGATCAAGGATTTTCCCCCAGGCTGCTCTTAGAATCCCTTCTAAAGAGTTCCATATTTTTTTAGGAATTATGGGAAGGAGAGAAGAAATAAAAAATCTACAAAAGAGGCTCTCAGAAACAGCACTGAGAGGAAACTGCTGTTTTCTAGCACAGGGACATTCAGCTGAAGACTCACAAGGAAACAATACAAATATGACAGCAAGATCAGCTGGAAAGCTTAAGACAAAAAATAATTGAAAAGGTCTGCATGAAGTGGTTTCTGGATGCAAGACAGGTACTCAGCATTCATGACCAGACCAGTATGAGAAGTTCCCTGTAATCGTGAGAGAAGTGAGGTTCTGGAACATCCTTCAATAGGCGCAGTGGTAGCATATAACCTAACTGGTTTTAATATGGATCTTGATAAATTTATGAACTGGAGTTTATGACAGGGTTGCCTCCGATAGCGAGGGACTGAACTCTATGACCCAGGAGTTCCATTCCAGTCCTATGCTTCCAACAGATTCTGGAACATTTGAAAAGTGGATCTGGTAAGCTGGAAGTCCTTCAGTGGATAGAGCTGTTAACTACAAAGCTAACATAGCGATAGATAATTAAGGATTAAAATTTTACAGGAAAACTATGTCATGTTCCTACTGTACATGTACTTGGGTGGATTTTCAACTTTTTATAATAATCTTTTAGAACCAGATATTCTAAAACAGCAGATATGTTCTATATACTTATATGATCTTTTATAACATATATTCCATTAATGTAGTCTAGCTGAGCTGACACCAGAACAGTCATGAGGAAGGAACAAATTGGCAAATAGACAAAATTATTAAAAGCTCACAAAAAATTATGCAAAATTCTCACAAAAAATCTTATTACACACTGTGTAATTCTGATTATATAATCAAACATTAATATTAATATTTGTGATGACTCTGGCAATCTACCTACAGTGAACGGCTTGATAAAACATAGCCTCCACAATTATATATGCCTGCTGAGGAAGTTACTTCTCTTATGAATAAATATCTTATAAATATAGAAAGGGTTACTTAGTAGTTACTGTGAGTTTTTGAATTGCCTAGGTAACATTCCCATTCATGGTGTGGTAATGTACAAAGGCCCTGAAGAAGAATCTTCTGTTAGTAAATACCTATACAGCAGATACCAAATCTAGAGATAACTATATTATACTAAAGAACAAAGCTCCTTACCCAGATTCAGGACACAAAATATGTTCATTTATCTTAATATTTTAACCTGCATTACTAGATCTCCCTAGGGAACATCTAAACATTATATTAAAAGTGAGAGCATACTTTCCAGTTCACATGAAGAAATTAAAAGCCACTTAAAGATGGCTCAAGTATCGTTTCACAACACTTAAGTGAAGTGTCCATTAAAAATTTTAATAGTAGAAAAGAGTTATGGTTAATAAAACCACTCTCATGCCTAGGAAGAATATTGTAATATGACAAATAACGAAATGTAAAATTTTAATGTGTATGTATGTAAAGGAAAAAGTATTAATGGCTATTACCAGCTTATCTTTTAAATTAGATCCTATACTTCTATTTCAGCAATTTTTTCGTATCAGTCTGACATATGTATTATGCACTATAAATCTTCACATAGTTTGACAAATGGTTCATTGCAAACCTATCGATGTGACCACTAAGAGGACAGGATGGGAGAACAATCTGCAGTCAAGTTTAAACTGATTCACAACAAAACAAAACTAAACACCACATACTGGAGGCCTGCCAGGACGGCCCCTTTTTCTCTTTCCTTTGACTTCTGTTTCTTCAAGCTCACTGCCAGCATCTGAATGTGCAGTAGTTTCATTTGTTGAATCCCTAGGGAAAAAATACTAGTTAAATTAAAATTATTTGAAACAAGTTATTAATTTATAATTAACACTGATTAAATATTTAGGTGTAATATAGAATAAAACAAATTATCCTTTAAAAGCCTTGTGCAGCATTCCCTCTGCAAATTCATCAAAGATTGCTACGTATGGAGGAATGCTAAACTATGCAAGTTTTATGAAGTTAGAAATTACAGTGTATGCTCTCAGACCTGAAGACTCATTTAAATAACTGGCTCTTTTAAAGTGAAATTCTACTTTGAAAATTGACTATGTTAAACAGCACCTTCTTAACTGTGTGTACTCAGTAGTATCAGCTTGTTCTCATGACCAAAATAAGATTTTACTACTATTTACTCATTAGCCTTGAGAGCCAATACAGCTATCAGGAAAGCAAGCTGGATTCTATTCTAGCTCTCGCTTCATTAAAGTGGTTATGTAAACTCCAACTATAGACCAAATTCTAACCTCAACTGCACTGAAAGACAATGGGATTGCACAGTGCAAATAAGGACAGGATTTACCCTGAATAATCTTTATTGCTAGTGATGATGCACAAATCAGAGATACGGTCAGCTTGATTTTCTCATCCCAGGTTGAGTTTGTGGCTCTGGGACTTAGGAAAACCTTTTCACTTGTACAATGAGCAAATCTGATCTGCAAATCATTGAGAGACTATGGGTATATCTACACTAGAAGTGGAAGTCAACCTATATATTAGGTCAACATACAGCAACCACAGTAATCACTGCATGTCCACACTACTCTTTCCTTAGCTCGGTGATGCGCGTCCTCATCAGGAGTGCTTCCACTGACCCTAAGAAGGGCAGTGTGGGGAGCTGAGAGACTGGGCTCTCAGCTCTGCTGGCAACTCCCTGCTGGGAGCCCAGCTGCCCCTCAGGATCTCAGTGGGCTCCCCCCGCCTCCACTCCCTGATCCCCACCAAGAGCGGGGGAAGCCGCCCAGCGCTTTCTCACCCCCGTAGAGTGGAGTCCAGCTGCCCGTTTCTTGGCTCCCCACCCCCTCCAAGAGCTGGGCAGCCTTATCAATTTCACAGCTCATCCAGCCGTGAAATTGACAAGACTGCCCAGGTCCCAGAGGGGTCCGAAGCTTCTCACCCCAGTTCCCAGCTGAGAGCAGGATCCAAAGCCACCGGGGCTTCTTGCCACAGCTCCCAATTGGCAGCAGGTCCAAAGCTGCCAGGGCTTCTTGCCCTGGCTCCCAGCTGGGATCAGGGTCCAGCTGCCCAGCTCTCCTGGGAAGCCGGGGGCAGCTGGGTGCTGGAAGGCAGATGTTAGCCCTAGAATGTTAAAGGCCCTCTTCCCTACTAGCTGAGAAGGGGCTACCTTAGGTCAATTAGGGACACCTGAATCCAATTAAGGGCTGCCTGAGATCTGGGAGGGAGGGATAGCTCAGTGGTTTGAGCATTGGCCTGCTAAACCCAGGGTTGTGTTTTCAATCCTTGAGGGGACCATTTAGGGATTTGGGGCAAAAATCTGTCTGGGGATTGGTCCTACTATGACATTGTTGGCATCACTGAAACTTGGTGGGATAATACACATGATTGGAATGTTGGTGTGGATGGATACAGCTTGCTCAGGAAGGATAGACAGGGGAAAAAGGGAGGAGGTGTTGCCTTATATATTAAAAATGTACACACTTGGACTGAGGTAGAGATGGACATAGGAGACGGAAGTGTTGAGAGTCTCTGGGTTAGGCTAAAAGGGGTAAAAAACAAGGGTGATGTCATGCTAGGAGTCTACTACAGGCCACCTAACCAGGTGGAAGAGGTGGATGAGGCTTTTTTTAAACAACTAACAAAATCGTCCAAAGCCCAAGATTTGGTGGTGATGGGGGACTTCAACTATCCGGATATATGTTGGGAAAATAACACAGCGGGGCACAGACTATCCAACAAATTCTTGGACTGCATTGCAGACAACTTTTTATTTCAGAAGGTTGAAAAAGCTACTAGGGGTGAAGCTGTTCTAGACTTGATTTTAACAAATAGGGAGGAACTCGTTGAGAATTTGAAAGTAGAAGGCAGCTTGGGTGAAAGTGATCATGAAATCATAGAGTTTGCAATTCTAAGGAAGGGTAGAAGGGAGAACAGCAAAATAGAGACAATGGATTTCAGGAAGGCGGATTTTGGTAAGCTCAGAGAGCTGATAGGTAAGGTCCCATGGGAATCAAGACTGAGGGGAAAAACAACTGAGGAGAGCTGGCAGTTTTTCAAAGGGACACTATTAAGGGCCCAAAAGCAAGCTATTCCGCTGGTTAGGAAAGATAGAAAATGTGGCAAAAGACCACCTTGGCTTAACCACGAGATCTTGCATGATCTAAAAAATAAAAAGGAGTCATATAAAAAATGGAAACTAGGACAGATTACAAAGGATGAATATAGGCAAACAACACAGGAATGCAGGGGCAAGATTAGAAAGGCAAAGGCACAAAATGAGCTCAAACTAGCTAAGGGAATAAAGGGGAACAAGAAGACTTTTTATCAATACATTAGAACCAAGAGGAAGACCAAAGACAGGGTAGGCCCACTGCTTAGTGAAGAGGGAGAAACAGTAACAGGAAACTTGGAAATGGCAGAGATGCTTAATGACTTCTTTGTTTCGGTCTTCACCGAGAAGTCTGAAGGAATGCCTATCCTAGTGAATGCTAATGGGAAGGGGGTAGGTTTAGCAGATAAAATAAAAAAAGAACAAGTTAAAAATCACTTAGAAAAGTTAGATGCCTGCAAGTCACCAGGGCCTGATGAAATGCATCCTAGAATACTCAAGGAGCTAATAGAGGAGGTATCTGAGCCTCTAGCTATTATCTTTGGAAAATCATGGGAGACGGGAGAGATTCCAGAAGACTGGAAAAGGGCAAATATAGTGCCCATCTATAAAAAGGGAAATAAAAACAACCCAGGAAACTACAGACCAGTTAGTTTAACTTCTGTGCCAGGGAAGATAATGGAGCAAGTAATTAAGGAAATCATATGCAAACACTGGGAAGGTGGTAAGGTGATAGGGAACAGCCAGCATGGATTTGTAAAGAACAAATCATGTCAAACCAATCTGATAGCTTTCTTCGATAGGATAACGAGTCTTGTGGATAAGGGAGAAGCTGTGGATGTGGTATACCTAGACTTTAGTAAGGCATTTGATACGGTCTCGCATGATATTCTTATCGAAAAACTAGGCAAATACAATTTAGATGGGGCTACTATAAGGTGGGTGCATAACTGGCTGGATAACCGTACTCAGAGAGTTGTTATTAATGGTTCCCAATCCTGCTGGAAAGGCATAACGAGTGGGGTTCCGCAGGGGTCTGTTTTGGGACCGGCTCTGTTCAATATCTTCATTAACGACTTAGATATTGGTATAGAAAGTACGATTATTAAGTTTGCGGATGATACCAAACTGGGAGGGATTGCAACTGCTTTGGAGGACAGGGTCATAATTCAAAATGATCTGGACAAATTGGAGAAATGGTCTGAGGTAAACAGGATGAAGTTTAACAAAGACAAATGCAAAGTGCTCCACTTAGGAAGAAAAAATCAGTTTCACACATACAGAATGGGAAGAGACTGTCTAGGAAGGAGTACGGCAGAAAGGGATCTAGGGGTTATAGTGGACCATAAGCTAAATATGAGTCAACAGTGTGATGCTGTTGCAAAAAAAGCAAACGTGATTCTGGGATATATTAACAGATGTGTTGTGAGCAAGACACGAGAAGTCATTCTTCCGCTCTACTCTGCTCTGGTTAGGCCTCAGCTGGAGTATTGTGTCCAGTTCTGGGCACCGCATTTCAAGAAAGATGTGGAGAAATTGGAAAGGGTCCAGAGAAGAGCAACAAGAATGATTAAAGGTCTTGAGAACATGACCTATGAAGCAAGGCTGAAAGAATTGGGTTTGTTTAGTTTGGAAAAGAGAAGACTGAGAGGGGACATGATAGCAGTTTTCAGGTATCTAAAAGGGTGTCATAAGGAGGAGGGAGAAAACTTGTTCACCTTAGCCTCTGAGGATAGAACAAGAAGCAATGGGCTTAAACTGCAGCAAGGGAGGTCTAGGTTGGACATTAGGAAAAAGTTCCTAACTGTCAGGGTGGTTAAACACTGGAATAAATTGCCTAGGGAGGTTGTGGAATCACCATC
>NW_020664439.1:1827913-1918441 GCF_002925995.2 Terrapene triunguis
TAGGGTGGTTAAACACTGGAATAAATTGCCTAGGGAGGTTGTGGAATCTCCATCTCTGGAGATATTTAAGAGTAGGTTAGATAAATGTCTATCAGGGATGGTCTAGACAGTATTTGGTCCTGCCATGCGGGCAGGGGACTGGACTCGATGACCTCTCGAGGTCCCTTCCAGTCCTAGAATCTATGAATCTATGAATCTATGAACCTCCTGAGGTCCCTTCCAATCCTGATATTCTATGATTCTATATCTACTTTTAAAACCCCTCCTCTGATGAGAGAAAGGGGGAAGAGAGAAAGAAGCTCCTGCCAGGCTAGTGGCAGCAGGGAAAATAACCTGCTCCAGGGTGAGAGGCTGTGCTCCTTCCTAGAGGGGAAAGAGCCACACCTGAGTGCCTGCTAGGGGAAGGACTGACACCCCAGGGCAACCAACAGGACGACACCCTGCACCAGCAAGGAGGCAGCAAAAGGTATACCTCTGGGGTTTATGTGTTTATGAGGGTGTTTCCTTTTTGTTTGGTGGAGGATCACCCATAGGCCGACCCTGAAAATACGACCAAAGGAGCAGAAAGGGGGAAGGCAAACCCTGCCCTAAGTGGGGCTGATTACCCTAGGCCCACCATCACCAGAGGAGGAAGTGCTAAGTCTGGAGAGATGGAGGAGGTGCCTTGCCACATAGGGCACTTACATCAGCAGGAAGAAGGCTGTAGTGTAGACACTGACATAATTAGGTCAACATAAACTGCCTTATGTCGACCTAACTATGTAGTGTAGACCAGCCCTAAGTGTGGAAGCCCATAGTGCCACCTTTTCAGATCAGGACCAAACTTTAAATAGTAAAAATTGGTACCCGAAAATTTCCTTTCTTCTAGAAGTCAGGTCCACTGGTCCTACAATGGCTCTTCAACCAGAGGATTGCTACTTGAAGAAACCAGACCAGTCACTCATCCTCTGGAGTACTGGGTTCTGCCCCTGAAGAGCTCATAAATGAGATTATTTCTCAAGCCGACATGAATGGATTTATTTTAACTTTCACTTGTATTACCAATAAACTAATTCAACAAGATCTCTATGGGTCAAAGACCACTTGTGGCAGAGCACCAGATCCATCTTTCAGAATTATCAGGGTCTCATTTTTATTTCATATTAACAAAAATCATGGGTAACTCCTCTGAAGTAAAGGGAGTTACACTGGTATAAATTGGGTGTGAAGGGAAAATCAGGCCAATTTTGCTAAGATTATATGGCCTTAAACGCAAACAAGTGTAGATCCGTTCTGTGGATCTGGCACCATCCTCCTTCATGGCCAGGTTCACAGATCCTCCAATGTGATTTTATCAAAATTGTTCTGTAAATTTGGGTTGTGCTAGAATAGCCCCTTGAGGCTTTTGTAATTCTGTTCTCACCTAAATATTTTTTGAGAAAAGTAATGGATATTATAAATCTGAATATGTCTGAATTTTCTAAAGTGTATTTGAGTTCCAAGATTTTGTAGTTGTCAAATATCAGAGTATTAGAAAATCACTTTCAGATTTTTAGAAAGGGTGTCACTTTTTTCGGAACACTTTTGTTGTCATGAAAATACATGCAGAAAGAATTCTTTATTCTCAGAAAAAGAAAAACTATGCAAAGAAAAAATGGACAATTAACTACTTGACTTAATTGAGTGGTGTCAAACCAGTTTGCAGCAGTACAGCAAAAGTGACAACATTGATGATTATGCCTAGAATACTGGCAATGGTTATGATGTAGCTAACTGACTTATTCAAAGCAGCCACCATTTGTTGTAACTTATAAATGTGACTGAAGCCATAGACTGCCTTAGGGACCACCATTTGCATGTGGAAGTGAGGCTGCCCTTTGTAAAGATGCCTACGATCTCATATTGTTTCCAATAGGACTAAAGCAAGAGTGGCCTCAGAGAAGATGACCAACCCAGTGCTCAGAAAACTGGACAGAAAACTATTAGGAGATGGGGTCCAGGAGACTGTGGGGGGAAGGAGGGAAGGTCCCCAGTGGGTTCCCCTTACCTTTGCCAGAGCATGCCTCCAGATCTCCTAGTCTCCAAAGATTTCCCCTAGCCTCAACAAATCCTACAGCACTCCTAGCTCTACGGCGCATAAGTCAGTAAGTGCTACATGTCCCCTTTGTATCAACAGAAGGTGTAAATCTACTACAGCCCTAAACCAAATGCTTGGCTCTTTGCTGAAGATCTGGAGAGTCCCAGTTCAATCCCTGATGTGTCAGACAAGATAGAGACCATCACACTAGTATGGTGGGTGTGGAAGGAACAACTGAATAATTTACAATCCTCCCCCCTCTACTCTTTATAGGAAGCAAAGCACTCTCAATCTTTCTGATAGACCACTCCCCAATCACCTTTCTTAATGGCAAGATACTTCTGGTTTGCAGGGATCCTCATCAGAAGTTCACCACATGACACTGTCAGTCTAATGAGGTGGTGAGTCCTCCTGCAAAGGGCGCAGCAGTGAGAGCTCAAGAAGGACTCCAATGGTGCACATGGTCAGGTGGGAAGATTTGCTCCCCACAGCCTCCCTTTCATCTGATGTAGTGGGGACATGAAGTAAAGAACAGCCTCCACTCCTTGGCAGAGGCAGCCTGTCATATGCAACATACACAGCACCTCAGAACATGGGAGTCTCTGTCAAAGCGACAGACCTTCCACAAGAGCAGGAGAGCCCCTAGCACTAAGGTCCATAGCTCCTGTATGCTGTGAACCCAGGCCCACTCATGGGAAGCAGCAGCCAGGATTTCCAGGGTACAGGAGCTATGAGCTCCAGTGCTGGAGGTTCCCTAACTTCTTTCAAAGCTCTGTGGCTTCAAAAGAGGCTCCTCTACTCTGAAGAGCCTTGAATGGCTTGGCAAAGCAGATGCTACATAGGATAGGTTCTCATAATAATACAGGCATTCCTGAGCTGAAGTAAGATTTAGGCCACGAGGGAAGGATGCACAAACTGCCATCTCATAAATCAAACAAGAAGTGGGGAATCTTCTATGCCCTCGCCCTTACCCACACCTTTCCATAAAATTGGAATGGGATAAGTAGGGGGGAACTGGGTGGCATTCATCTCCTCCATCCCGCAACAACTCCTGCAGGATCACAGGGAAAAGTCTTTTCTCAGGTGAACATTACCTACCTCATTAGCCCTGCAATAAGGATGGGACAACTGACACACAGAGGTATTCCTGTACTCATTCCTGCCCTCCTCACTTGACTCTCTGCTTTCTCCACTATCATAAACATCTGTGCTCCAGTCATTTTCCTCACACCATAAGGAAAGTGAGGAGAGCCATCCATTCTCCACTTTTCCATGTGCCCCCAATACGCTCCCATACACCTCCTCTATTAGAATTGCCACATTAGCATAAATAAAAGCTTAATTTTAAACCAGTTAAGGTTCGGTAAGTGCAAACCCTTGATGACAAGTTAATGGCCATAAGGAAATGCCAGGTTATTGGACAGCTCTTAACTGTATCAGACTCGTCACACAGCAGGTTTCTACTGAGAACAACAGACTACACATATCATCAAGAAACTCCCTTCTGCCTCAGAGAAGAAAACATACTACACAACACATTACGCAGAAAGCCAAACCTTAGCGATAACCTCACATTTTTGCTGTGAACACACACCACACCCTTAACCTGTGCATATACATCAATGATGGACATTTGCTAATGTTGCTGAGGTTGTTAAAGTTTTGCCGGGGCAAATGCAGTACTTGCTATCATCAGACCAAGTCACCTGGAAAAGCACCAAAGCAGGGTGTGCCTTTCCTCGAATGCCTGAAACACTGCCTGGAATCTCTGGAAGGGTCAGACTGGTCAGAGAAAGAAGCAGAGTTCATTTCTCTCTTTGGGGCTGTTCTGCAGCACCTCAGAAACAGACTAGGAATTCAGGTTGTTGTGTAGCATCTTCTTTGTAGGATTCACAAGAGCACCTGCAGAAGACCTTGCTTTTGACCTTGGAGTACTCTGAGGCACAGGTGTTTTGCACTCTGAAGAAAGAGACATCTCTTTGGAAGGAATCCTTCTGAAACAGGGAGTGCCAGCAAAAATACAGGTGTTGACCCCATGATGAAAGGTCACAGAGTAAGATGGCTGGGTACTATGGGCTAGAAGATAAAATTGAGCCTTTGGAGTCCTAATACGCAAAACTATCAGGGATCTCCTACTCCCAAGCTGCGGAGCAGAAAATCTAAAAGAGGTTCCTATAAGACAAAATGGATGGCTCATTTCTTGAGAGACAAAGACGGAAATAGTCAGTTGGACATTACTGTGGCCATTGATCCCTAAAAGCTGCTGAAAGTACCTCTCTTTATTAATGAGACTTTCGTTCCTGAGCCAATGTCTGTCCTGTTATGAAGGATCTGCTTCTCAGGAGGTGCAGCTGTCTATTCCTGCTATGTTGAGCTTTGTTTGAGTTTCCCCGGGATCACAGTTCAGGTTGGTAGGCTGAAGTGACCTTTTTTGACTGCTCCTTGACAGTCTGCTTGAATGCTGGGGGAAGGGAATTTGCTGGCAGGGGTGGGAAGCCTGAACAGTTACTTCTCTCTTCCACTTGGGTGCCTGGGAAGGTGCCTGGGAACATCAGCGGCAAAAATTCCCATCTAGTCACTTTAGGAAGAGAAAGGTTGTGGCTTCTTTTTCCCAAGTGTGCTGTCTGCACACTGAGCTGCAGGAGAGAAAGATGGTTCCAGGTTTCAGCAGATCTTGAAGAGTAGTCCTGCTCAGAAAAGTTAGATAGCCAAGCACAAATATGTTCCAAATTAAGTGGAAAAATTTAAAATTCTAGAATATACTTTAAAAAAACTGCTCTTGCTTTGGAGAAGGAAATATGTTGTCCTGCTGCCATTTAAAGATAGGAGAGAACTAGTAGGCAATCCAAGGCTGGAGCCCAGACCTCAGGAAATGACTGACAATCCTGATTTCTGCCTCCAAGCAGCATGTAAGCAGGTGCCTTTCCTAACCTGCTCTCACACACAGTCCACACTACATAGAATCTAAGTTGACCCCTCCATAGGGTTTGGATTTTATTAAAGATATTAACAAGGCAACAAAGTTCTGCCCCAACTTTTACCCAGACTTGGATGCTCCTAGAATTGCATCCTTCAATCTGCTCAGCTCACACTCTGGACAGCCACTTCCATTCAATCCACTCTAATGCCCTTACCTTATCTAGGAGGGGGTCCATTTGACTCATTTTGTCTGCACAACCAACTTACATTCCCCAACAAACATTGTGGGGTGCTTGTAGGCAAACACAGCCAGCCTATTATCCTACAGCAGAAGCTAAAGATCTTTTGTGAGATATGTAGACCTGGCTATAAAGGAGAATGTACAATTGGATTAATTAACAATTTTGTTTATAACAAGTGAGGACTAGAATCCAGCTCATACTTCCACAGCTCTGCTGGCTCTGCAGTGCTATCAGAAATAAGAAATGGTAAAAAATTATTTTTATTACTGATGCAGGAAGAAAAGAAACGTATCTGTTCAGTGAGATGATGCCACTTTTACATAGTCACTTTTCAAACTGGACTACTACTTCGGGTGACTTGCAGTTAGGGTGACCAGACAGCAAGTATGAAAAACCAGGACAAGGGGTGTGGGGTAATAGGCACCTATATAACGCAAATCCCCAAATATCGGGACTGTCCCTATAAAATCAGGACATCTGGTCACCCTACTTACAGTCCACACAGGAAGTCTGTAGCAAAGACACAAATATGCACCTCAATATCAGTCCCATGCCTTAACCTCAAAGCCATCCCTTCCTCCCCAAGAAGTATTCTTCTTCGTATCTTTAGTAATCTGAAGAATTTAAATAAAAAAGAAAAAAATGTTAACTACTCACTGTAACACCGGCAAATCTGAAGTAATCATTTTTGTAGCACGGCACCCTCTATGAAATATTACAACTACATAGAATTTCTTCTAATGATGATGTTACAAGACAACTTCCTGGTAACTATGTTCATTAATCTCAAAGTCCAATCTATAAAATAAAAAGATGAAAACTTATTAAAGTCATGATTTCAAAACGGACATTCAATATATTAAATGAAACATTGTTATAGACTAAAATCTGTTAGCTCTGTATTAAGTTTACTATTTCAATCATACGACACTCCAAAAATTCAGAATGAATATCCCATGGCAACTTGGCTATATCCTTGCATACAGTCATTACAACTGGGCCCAGCCACATTAATCTGAACAATAGACAATATGACATTTTTTAAGAAATTACACGTATGGCATTTTGTATTCCTAGATATATATTCATGCTGAGGTCACATTAACAGAGTTTTGTATACATAATATTCTAAGAAAACAAAAAACTAAAGACACAAACAATACAAAATAAATGTAAATATAAGAGTATAGAGTATGAGGGACTAGTGAACGCACTTTCTATTCAACCCAGGAAAAACAGAACCTAT
Source organism: Terrapene triunguis (assembly GCF_002925995.2). Classification (NCBI taxonomy): domain Eukaryota; kingdom Metazoa; phylum Chordata; order Testudines; family Emydidae; genus Terrapene; species Terrapene triunguis. The sequence continues at coordinate 1,834,377 of NW_020664439.1, forward strand.
TCAATAGGGTTTAACTTTAACCAAAAGTTAATCCTGAGCTGAAGAAGGCCTTAAAACAAAACTCTGCCTGTTAACATTACCTTCCTAGAACTCCAGCTGCCTGATTAGACTAGCTAATAAAACGCAGGATGAAAGAGTTTTAGATGATTGTTCCCTCTATGCAATCCAAACTGCAGATACAAGAATGTCTAACTGTACTGAAAAGGATTTTAACCATGAGGATTCCAAAAACAAGGCTAAATTCGTCCACCTTACACAGTAAGGCAGAACTTAAAATAAAATAGACAATTATGCATTCTCACAAGAGGAACCCTCTAGTCTGGAGACTAGTGAGTTAATCACATCATGAACTGTGAGAAACTCAGATGGGCTGATCTGTTGATACAACAGAATATGAGGGGTTGCTGTAAAGTTGTTGCATTAGATGTGAGTTTGATAAATAAAGCGTGTGTGTTGTTTTTCAGTATCTGTGGGAAATGAAAGTGAATGCATTATGGATGAGATAAGATAAGACTGGATGGATAAGACTGCAAGTTTGTCATGGAGATCACGGATTTCATGACTTATTGTGACCTCCGTGACTTCTGCAGCGGCTGGTGCAGCTCGGGCAGCCCCTGGGCCAGCCACACCAGCCACTGCTAGGGCGGTCTCGGGCCACCCTCCCCCCAACCAGCAGGAGTTCAGGTGTGGGAGGGGGCTCAGGCACGGAAGGGGGTGAGGAATTTGGGGGTCTCCCCAGAAGCAGCAACATGTCCCTCCTCAGCTCCTAGCTCCACACACTGCCTCCGCCTGCAAGCACTGCCCTTGCAGCTCCCATTGGCCGCACTTCCCGGCCAATGGGAGCTGCGGAGCTGGCAGCGAGCAGAGCTAGGAGCTTAGGGAGGGACATGTCGCCACTTCTGAGAAGCCAGGTAGGGAGCCTGTGAGTCCCGCCAACCCTGCCCAGCACCTGCAGCACCCCCTGTGCCGCCGCCCCCTGAGCACTCGCAGCCCTCCCAAGAGTTAATCAGGGGTAGAGTATAAGTCATGGACAGGTCACGGGCCGTGATTTTTTGTTTACTGCTCATGACCTGTCGATGACTTTTACTAAAACTACCCATGACTAAAACATAGCCTTTATTATGGAATGCTGCAGTGTGCTACAGAAAGCCGTGTAGACACTGTGAAGGAAGAAATGAATGCTAGGAACTTTCCCTTAAATATCTTCATTCCATGCCTTTAAAGCTTTGGGTGCATCCTGATGGATCCTTAAAGAGTCACTAAAATAAAGGAATGTTTAGCGTTAATTTCTTAATTTTTATACTTGGCTGATGTACTTAAGTAGGTTCCGCAAGATTAGGGAAATGACATGGGGAGCTGCACCTGATTGGGAAACAAAGGTAGAAACTGCATTGATGAAGCTGCTCCCATGATTTGTGTCAAACCTCGTGAACAGCATGAGAGGCTGCAACATGCATTAGGAAGGTTTTTGTCTCCATGTCATTTTACCACCATTTAAAAAGGTACTGAAAGTAGATATACCAGGAGCAACAAACATCATATTTAGTAGTGATGACACAACATGCTATAGCTTTTCCCACTTCTGGAAAATGGATAGTCAGAAGCGGCCGCAGCAGCAGCTCTGCCTAGTGTGCTTCCCCATTCCTGTCGGCACGAAGCACATCTCTCAACCTTCAAACCTGCAAATGTGCAACACCAGCATACAAAAGGGTGACCAATGACCAAAATACAACATTTTCTTTCAGCCTCTGCAGTTTGTGTGGATTAAATATAACATTTATCCTTATGAAACTCTGAATTGGCACACACATTCATGGTTTTTAACAGCAAAGGCGATTAACCATTGGAACAAACTGCCAAGGAAAGTGGTGGATTCTTCATCTTTTGGTGTCTTCAAATCAAAAGATCTATAACTTCTTTCTGGATCATTTGCTTTAGTCAAAACACAAGTTACACTTTAGTCAAACACAAATTACTGGGCTCAATACAGGAGCAAACTGGGTGAATTTTAATGGCCTGTGATATGCAGGAGATCAGACTAGATGATCTAATGATCCCTTCTGGCCTGAAATTCTCTGAATCCTTAAAGATAGAGCCTTTCATAGATTTCAGTAGTAGGCAAACACCCTCCACTGTTGACTTGACCATGGAGGAGCTATTAAGATTACCTTGGTCCCATCATGCCTCCTCTCTCTCAGTACCTTCTGTATCAGTGGAAAGCATACAACAATACCTTCTCCCAATTCAGAAGAAACAGGAGCAAAATGGATAGACTTTCTGTCTGCCCTTGAGAAGAAATGAGGCACTGCATGTCCTGCATGATGGTGAAGAGAACTATCTCTGGAAACCTTCAAAAGCTGAATGTGTTTTGAATTAGTGAATCCTTTATAGACCTTTCATGCAGTTGTGTCAGGCCTCTGCTGAGCTGGTGTGCTTTGTCATTGTCCCTGCCTGCTAAGTGAAGAGCAATTGTTGCACATACACCAGTTTGACTGTCTCCTTGTATAGTTGATACGCATGAACTCCTCCCTGCATGTTCAGGTAATGACACAGCTGTTGTATTGTCCATGACGACTTGTATTACCTTGTTGTGAATAAGGGGGAGGGATAGCTCAGTGGTTTGAGCATTGGCCTGCTAAACCTCGAGTTGTGATTTCAATCCCTGAGGGGGCCATTTAGGGAACTGGGGTAAAAATCTGTCTGGGGATTGGTCCTGCTTTGAGCAGGGGGTTGGACAGATGACCTCCTGAGGTCCCTTCCAAACCTGATATTCTATGATTCTATGGGGAAGAAAATTATTTCAGAGCTACACTGATAGCCCTCAGTTCTAGCATATTTATATGTAGGGCCCTACCAAATACATGGTCATGAAAAATGTGTCCACGGACCATGAAATCTAGTCACCCCCCATGAAATCTGGTCTTTTGTGTGTTTTTACCCTATACTACACAGATTTTACTGGGGAGACCAGCGTTTCTCAAATTGGGGGTCTTGACTCAAAAGGGAGTTGCAGGGGGGTCACCAGTTTATTTTAGGGGATGTCACAATATTGGCATCCTTACTTCTGCACTGACTTCAGAGCTGGGCAGCTGGAGAGCGGCAGCTGTTGGCCAGGCGCCCAGCTCTGAAGGCAGCACCCCGCCAGCAGCAGCACAGAAGTAAGGGTGGCAATACCATACTATGCCATCCTTATTTCTGCGCTGCTACTGGAGACAGCTCTGCCTTTAGAGCTGGGCTCCCAGCCTGCAGCCGCCACTCTCCAGCTGCCCTTCTCTGAAGGCAACACTGCTGCCAGCAGCAGCGCAGGAATAAGGGTAGCAGTACTCCAACCCCCTCCCCCCCAATAACTTTGCGACCCCCCCACCACAACTCCTTTTTGGGTCAGGACCCCTACAATTACAATACCGTGAAATTTCAGATTTAAATAGCTGACATGAAATTTAAAAATTTTTAAATCCTATGACCATGAAATTGAACAAAATGGACCATGAATTTGATAGGGCCCTATTTATATGTAATATCTTTTCTCCATAGCTCTAACATTCCCAAATCAATATATAGTCTCAATGAGTTCTCCATCCTGTCTTGGAAGTATCCAAAGTGATCATCAACAAAGGAGTAAGAGGACTGAAAGATATTCCTTTAAGAACATTCTCTGGTTGAGTCCATCCCGACAAGGACACTAGAATTGCTTTTGGGAGAGAACGAGGAGTACTTGTGGAACCTTAGAGACTAACAAATTTATCTGAGCATAAGCTTTCGTGGGCTAAAACCCACTTCATCGGATGCATGCAGTGGAAAATACAGTAGGAAGATATATACACACACACACACACACACACACACACACAGAGAGAACATGAAAAAATGGGTGTTGCCATACCAACTGTAACAAGAGTAATCAATTAAGGTGGGCTATTATCAGCAGGAGAAAAAAACTTTTGTAGTGATAATCAGAATGGCCAATTTCCAACAGTTGACAAGAAAGTGAGAGTAACAGTAGGGGGGAAAATTAGCATGGGGAAATAGATTTTAATTTGTGTAATGACCCATCCACTCCCAGTCTTTATTCAAGCCTAATTTAATAGTGTCCAGTTTGCAAATTAATTCCAATTCTGCAGTTTCTCGTTGGAGTCTGTTTTTGAAGGTTTTTTTGTTGAAGAATTGCCACTTTTAAGTCTGTTATTGAGTGTCCAGGGAGACTGAAGTGTTCTCCGACTGGTTTTTGAATGTTATAATTCTTGACGTCTGATTTGTGTCCATTTATTCTTTTGCGTAGAGACTGTCTGGTTTGGCCAATGTACATGGCAGAGGGGCATTGCTGGCACATGATGGCATATATCACATTGGTACATGTGCAGGTGAACGAGCCTCTGATAGTGTGGCTTATGTGATTAGGTCCTATGATGGTGTCCCTTGAATAGATATGAGGACACAGTTGGCAACGGGCTTTGTTGCAAGGATAGATTCCTGGGTTAGTGTTTTTGTTGTGTGGTTGCTGCAGGTTGGGGGGCTGTCTGTAAGCGAGGACTGGCTTGTCTCCCAAAATCTGTGAGAGTGAGGGATCGTTCTTCAGGATAGGTTGTAGATCCTTGATGAGGCGCTGGAGAGGTTTTAGTTGGGGGCTGAAGGTGACAGCTAGTGGCGTTCTGTTACTTTCTTTGTTGGGCATGTCCTGTAGTAGGTGACTTCTGGGTACTCTTCTGGCTCTGTCAATCTCTTCAATTTCCTCACTTCAGCAGGTGGGTATTGTAGTTGTAAGAATGCTAGATAGAGATCTTGTAGGTGTTTGTCTCTGTCTGAGGGGTTGGAGCAAATGCGGTTATATCTTAGAGCTTGGCTGTAGACAATGAATTGTGTGGTGTGGTCTGAATGAAAGCTGGAGGCATGTAGGTAAGTATAGCGGTCAGTAGGTTTCCAGTATAGGGTGGTGTTTATGTGACCATCGCTTATTAGCACTGTAGTGTCCAGGAAGTGGATCTCTTGTGTTGACTGGTCCAGGCTGAGATTGGTGGTGGGATGGAAATTGTTGAAATCATGGCGGAATTCCTCAAGGGCTTCTTTTCCATGGGTCCAGATGATGAAGATGTCATCAATGTAGCACAAGTAGAGTTGGGGCGTTAGGGGACGAGAGCTGAGGAAGCGTTGTTCTAAGTCAGCCATAAAAATGTTGGCATACTGTGGGGCCATGCGGGTATCCATAGCAGTGTCGCTGACTTGAAGGTATGCATTGTCCCCAAATGTGAAATAGTTGTAGGTGAGGACAAAGTCACAAAGTTCAGCCACCAGGTTTGCCGTGACATTATCAGGGATACTGTTCCTGACGGCTTGTAGTCCATCTTTGTGTAGAATGTTGGTGTAGAGGGCTTCTACATCCATAGAGGCCAGGATGGTGTTTTCTGGGAGATCACCAATGGATTGTAGTTTCCTCAGGAAGTCAGTGGTGTCTCAAAGATAGCTAGGAGTGCTGGTAGTGTAGGGCCTGAGGAGAGAGTCTACATAGCCAGACAATCCTGCTGTCAAGGTGCCAATGCCTGAGATGATGGGGCATCGAGGATTTCCAGGTTTATGGATCTTGGGTAGCAGATAGAATACCCCTGGCCAGGGCTCTAGGGGTGTGTCTGTGCAGATTTGTTCTTGTGCTTTTTCAGGGAGTTTCTTGAGCAAATAGTGTAGTTTCTTTTGGTAAACGCCTGTAGAATGTGGTGTTAGAGAGCTGCCTAGCAGCCGCTCGTTCATAGTCCGACCTATTCATGATGACGAACACCTCCTTTGTCAGCCTTTTTGATTATGATGTCAGAGTTTTTCCTGAGGCTGTAGATGGCGTATTCTGAACATGTTGGCCTTGCTTGGGTTGAAATTCTGTGTCACTAATGCTGAAAAGGTCTCATTCTGAGTCTGGCATAAAGTGTGACAAATTGCTGAAGCTGAAGACCCTGAAAGAAAATTATCTTTTGAGAGGAGATTTTGTATCAATATCTGTATGACAGTATGAAATTTTAGATATCTCTCCATTGGAAGGAAGATGTTGCCTTCCTTGAGTATTCATCAAGTCCTAAATTTTCCAAAAAAGAATACACATCAGGCAAATGTTCTTCATAAGGCCTTCTTTTGTTGTAGCTTTGAGAAACCAATCATCCAAATATAGATAGACGAAAATACCATAACGTCTCAGACAAGCTGCTAACAAAACTAACATTAAAACTGTAGTGCAGCAGAAAAGGCCAAAAGATAGAACCTTGTATTGAAAATGATCCTGGTAGATAGCAAAGTGTAGATGTGTGTGGAGATTTGGTCTTACAGAGATATGGAAATACGCATCCTCCTTTAGCTCAAAAGTTGAAAACCAACTTAGAGTCAAAAGGGAATGAATAATAGACACCAGAGTCAACATATGAATCTAGAACTTCCTGCTATGTGTGTTAAGCTTTCTCATGTCTAATAGCGGATGGAGACCTCCAACTCCCTTTTATATTAGGAAATATCTTGTGCACAACACCCCTTTCTGGACCCCTTTGGAACCTCCTTTATTGCTCCTAATAAAATCAGAGACTGGATTTCTTAATATGTTCTCGTGGGACAGGTCCCTGAAAAGGGAGAGGAATGGGACTGAAAGGTTTTCTAATTAAAAAGGCACAGATTTTCTCTATTACTCCAAAACCCAATTGTCCAATGTGACTGAGGTCCATGCCTGGAGGAATTGAGAAAGCCGGTTTCCAAATGGTGGGGAAGTGGATACACTGTTGATCGGTTTGCAGCTCTCAATCCTCATGTCAAATTTGCAACTTGACATTTGACAGAGATGACAAAATTGAAGGAAGCTTTACTTTCATTCATGACTTGAAAGGTTTCCTTCCATTCAGATACTGCCTTAGATCCATAGTCGGGTGCAGAGACCAATGTCTTATACAGAACTTCTTTCTCCTTGATTCTGAACTTGCCTGGAGCCAAGACAGGACTCCTGTCCTAGCATTGGGCACTTTTTCAAATTTGTAATCAACACAACGCAGCCATCAGTTCTTGAAGCCTATTCTGTAGATCCTTCTGAGCTTGTGGAGGGAATGTGGAGCAAACTGAACATCTTGATAGAGAATGGCCCTCATCCAGGCACACGAGGCACTAGGTTGAGCATCAGACACCAGGAAGATCACTGGACAGGATACACACTTAAAAATTCTTCAGCTCTGACATGGAACTGGAGATGGAACTGAAGAGCTAACTATTATTAATTATAACAAAGGAATTAAGTTATCTTATAACTATTAAGCTCTCCTAACTATGATTAACAATAAAACTAGTACTAAGATCTCTAAACCTGCTTTGAAAACAAATGTGGAGCCAAAGGACCTGGAGAGGTTCACATCTGTCTTCTGGTGCAGTTGAAAAGAACTGAGGTGGTATGGGAGAGTCACGCCCCATTTACAGCCTTACATTCACAAACACAGAAAGAAGGGCTAGAAGGGCATCTAAAGGCACTTCTACTAGAATTTTTCCACTGTCTAGCCTGCAACAACTGGTGCATCCATGAGTGGGACTATGCAGAGGACACTCAAAGAAGAATGGACTGTTTTACAGGATTAAGTATGAAAATGCACAATATAATTGACACAGCATGCATTTTGTTATTTTGATATGCCTTTTCCCTCCACTCCGGGACTCAGAACCACGCTGGAGCCCTCCCCAACCAGGGGCACCAGGGCCCATGCAATCCCACCCCTCCCCTTTCAGCCACATAGGTTTGGAAATGAAAAACTCCTGGGAGGAGCCAGCCAGATATTCAGCTGGCAGCAGGGACCTTTTAGATTTTGTGTTTGTATCGCATCTAGCACAATGGGCCCTGATCTCAGTTGGTCACGAGGCACTACTGAAACAGTACTACTAACAATACATTTTTATGCTGCTCCAAAGCAGTAAAAAAAAATGATTTATCTAACCATAATTTTTTCTTCTCTGAAGTGGGTATCTGATGCTCTGTGATCCATTACAACTCGTTTATTCCTCCTCAACTTCCAAGCACAGAGACTCCAGCCCCTTTTTTTATTTTAAACATTCCTTTCATAATGTGCTCCCAGCAAGGGGAGATGTTCAGCGAACTGAAGCCTCAGTCACCAGCCCAAGCTGAGAAGGCAAATTATCAATTTTGATTAATAAACATTACAAAATTTAGCTACCTCCAAAAATCTACTTATTCATTTCTTATACAGCAAAGTCAGATCCCAATAGGAAAGAATTCCAAGATTTTTCCCCCTCTGTAAAAATGCTCCTTAAGGGAAAATGAAATATTTCCCCTTCAACTGGAACTTAATGCAAAAATCGGCAATGCCCTGGGTAGCATCTCAGGCCTGGTCTACACTACAAAGTTAGGTCGACATAAGCCACGTTAGGTCGATTGAATACTGTATGGGTCTCCATTACAGAGTCCCTTCCACCAACTTAAGTGGCCTGTAAAGTCAACTTCTGTACTCCACCTCCATGAGAGGTGTAGCGTTTGATTTGACATCCATGGGTCGACATGGGGCTAGTACTGTAGACCAGTGGTTCTCAAAGCCGGTCCGCCGCTTGTTCAGGGAAAGCCCCTGGCGGGCCGGGCCGGTTTGTTTACCCGCTGCATCTGCAGGTTCAGCCGATCGAGGCTCGCACTGGCCGCGGTTCGCCGCTCCAGGCCAATGGGGGCTGTGGGAAGCGGCGTGGGCTGAGGGATATGCTGGCCGCCCTTCCCGCAGCCCCCATTGGCCTGGAGCAGCAAACCACGGCCAGTGGGAGCCGCGATCGGCTGAACCTGCGAACACAGCAGGTAAACAAACCGGCCCGGCCTGCCAGGGGCTTTCCTTGAACAGGCGGCAGACTGGCTTTGAGAACCACTGGCGTAGACAATGCATTGTGTAATTCAAATGAATTGGCCTCCAGGAGGTGTCCCACAGCGCTGTGCTGTGACAGCTCTGGAGAGCACTTTCAACTCCACTGCACATCAGCCAGGTACACAGGAAACAGCCGTTCCCTTGTGAAAGCCCCAGGAAACTTTTGAATTTTCATTTCCTTTTGCTCAGTGTGGAGAGCTCACCAGCACACGTTCATGGAAACTCAAGGCCGCAAACACACTCCAGCATGGAGTACACAGGAGGTGGTGGATCTTATTGCTGTGTGGGAAGAAGAGTCTGTGCAGACAGAGCGTCAATCCAGCAGAACAAACACTGACATCTATGCCAAAATCGCCAGGGCATGGGGGAGAAGGGCTACACCAGGGATACGCAGCAGAGTCACGTGAAAATAAAGGAGCTTCGGCAAGCGTATTAGAAGACAAGGGAGGCGAACAATCATTCTGGTTCTACCCCACAGACATACCACTTTTATGAGGAGCTGCATGTGATTCTCGGTAGCGACCCCACCACTACCCTGAAATACTCCGTGGATACCTCCCAGGAGCACTGGGCGACCGTGAGCAACAAGGAGGACATTGTTGATGAGGAAAAAAGAGGAGGAGGAGAAGAGTGTGTGGCAAGCAATCAGAGGAACCATTCTCCCCGACAGCCAAGAACTGTTTTTATCCCTGGAGCCCATCTCTTCACAGGACCAGCTGTAGGCAGAATGTGATGCCGGGGACGGCAGCTCTGGTGAGTACACACTTCCAATCAAACTGTAGGGGTTACATGCTATTATTTTTAATGTTGATTCTGAACAAAAAAGTAGGTGCAGTGGGTATCGGTGGCCACTCCAGCTATGCAGAGGGTGCTCTCAGAAAAGAGCTGTTTATGTGCATGGGAATGACCCTGAAATTCTCTATGGAGATCTCTAAGAAGCTTTCATGGAGAAACTCTGCAATCCTTTGCAGAAGGTTTCTGGGAAGGGCTGCCTTATTTCATCCACCATGGTAGGACACTTTCCTGGGCCACTCCAGTATTAACTCTGCTGCCATCACTGCAGCACACAGCATTGCAGCATAAGGACCTGGTCTGTACCCAGACACTTGCAGCATCCAGCCATGGTGAGTAAGGCCACGAGGCATGGGTGAGAGGTCTTGTGCTGCAGCTTTTGTGAAGGCATCTTTAGGATCACTGGTTGAAACTTCCAAAAAGCCCCCTTTCCCCTAGCAACCTGTATTGTGCTTGAGGACAGGCATCAGTGTAAAGCCCCCCAAATAGTTTGTTTTTACAAAAGCGGCACGGGTTTTGGTGGGGGAAGGGAGACAAACAGGAAGTCACCCCTCTCTTTTTAAAAAGCTAGTTGCAATGCTTGGTGATCCCGTCCAACCATAACCAGGGCATGTTTGGGAAAGCGTGGGTGAGAGACTCAGATTTCACAAAACAGGGGCAGATTACTTGTTGAACTGATTGCGGTTTAAGGGCTAGCATTGAAAACTTCCCCCGTTTCCCCTAGGTGACCATATGCGATACCATTCTCCTGAGGGTAACAGAGGCAGCAAGGAATTTTGATGATTACTTGTTACTTATATTGATTGACTGTTTACAGTAGTGTCTGTTGTGTGCTGGGTACATTCCAAGCTCCCATTAAGGACAGTCTCTGATTCAAGCAGCTAACGAAATAAAACATCTAATAATTTTAAACGACCCATATTTAAGCAAAGGGCAGCCTATACTGAACTGACTACGCAGATGCCAGTTGGACACATGAGAATGGGAACTAAATCATCATGTCCTTTAACAATTAACTGATAGTTGTTCAGGTACCCCTAGTGTTTCAGATTCCTACACATGTCAGATCAGCATCCTTGAACTTCCTTGACTGGGGGAAACTGCTATTCCAGTTTCTTCTGAAGGACTAAGTCTCAGTGTTAGGAGCTTGGTAGCACATTCTTTCCACCTCTAGCCCTTTTTTGCAGTACCCTCACACTTTCTAATTCTTTATTCATTTGGAATTCTTATTTGCAGCGGCAGCTTTACATATTCCTTCAACACAGGCACATCTAAATCAAGCTATGGGGTGGACACCGGTCTGGTAGAACGCATGGGGGGAAGAGAGCACTGCTATTTTATAAACTTTCCTGACACACAGTTTGATCCATCTGGAAACGGTTAAAAAGGATATTGTCTGACCTTTATGAGTGTCTAGATATGAAATAAACCATTTATTAGATTTGTAAAATTCTTGAGTTCTATTAAGATAATAGGCAAGGGCTCTTTTAGCATCAAAATTATAAATCGTGAATTCTCCATTACTGTGTGGTTTGACGGGGGGAGAAATGGCAGCTGTAGTTTGATTGCCATTGAAATCTGACACAATATGGGTTAAAAATCTTAAGTCAAGTCTCTAAAGCATAGAAAAAGGAGGATATGCCAGAAGGGCATTTACTTAATTGACCTGCCTCGCTGCAGTTATCATAATAATAAAGGCAACCTTAAAAGATAAATGAAATAATGTACACTCCACAAAAGATTCAAATGGCATTTTATCAGCTGTGCTAACATTAAACTGAGGTCCCCTACAGGTAGAGGGTCTTTCATTGGTGGATAAAGATTTCCAAGTCCCTTCAGGAGCCTTTTAACTGACCCATGAGTAAATACAAATTTATTATCAAATTGTGGTATGCAGATATACCCATTAAGTGAACCTTCAGCAAATAATCTCACAGATCCTCAGTTGTCATATGCAGTAAATATTCTAGAATATATCAAGTAGAAGCCAATTTTGATTGCTCTGGTTTGCTGTCCATCCAAGTCATAAATCTCGACCACTTAAGCTAGTAACATTTGCTGGGCAATTGCTTCCTCAAATTCAATTCTAGCTAAACATCCAATGAACAAGATCTTTCAAAGTTTGTTCAAGTCTTATTACACAGGATCTGGATGAAAGATCTTGCTTTGTTGTTGCAATAATAGAACCTGTAACAATCGACACATCCTGTATACCCCCCCTGACAACTGAAGTAGCTCCATGTACAGCCACACTGAAGCCACTGATCTGAAGAATCTCCCATCTAGAGAAAGAATGGCCAACAGTGGTCATTCTTTCCTTACCTGCCTTCCTTAGAACCACACCAGACCATGGTCTTACACGTGGGCTCTGCCTTTGACGAGTCTGAGGATAGTGGGTACAGGAGGGCTTTCAGTTTCATCTAATCCAGTGTCTTATGTGCAATGCACACTGCAGGCTCTGTAGGTAATTCTGGTGCTGATATTAGAGTCTTTGTAGGCAACTTTGTCTTAGTCAGTATTGAGCCCAGAGCCAACACTCATTTTTTCATTCTGTGTTCCATGATATTAGACACACCCAATTCTATCGGGCTTTGCTAATAAAGACTCTTGGAGCAAGACTGCCTGTAACCTATTTCATCTGTCCTTACAGACTCTTGGAGTAAAGATTCAGCAGATGGTGCATATGGACAGAAATTGCCCTTCTCCAAGACATGCAAAGCACCTTACATGAGAGACTACAGGTTCAGGATAATGACCACAACCAAGACTGGCTAAGGCCCTTCCTAGAGCAATCAGGGCAAAAATACTTGGTTACAATGGGAGTCTGAAAGAAGTGGTGGTGTTTGGGGGATGGGGTCCTGCACCTGAGATTTTTCTGCCCCTCTGACTTACCAGCCTCTCAGACAACATATTTCACCCCAGTCAGAAGAGGAAAAAACAGCCAAGGCTCTCTGGCATATTGCTTCCAAAATGCCACATCCTGCTGATGAATTTCCTTCCCACTTAAGGCTTGCTTGCCATATTGCTCCTGTTGGAGTGAGCACTTACTGTCATTCTTCACCTTGGTCTGAAGCCCTGCGTAGCGAGGGTTTAGTGACTTCAAGATTCTCCAAAGCCAGCTCCTGTTACGAATTTCTGCCCATCAGTTTAAGGCTTGCCTGCCACATTGCTGCACAGTGAGGGAGGCAGTGCATTATTGCAAAGCCGGGCTGTGGCAGGAGGCCCTTTGAGCTTAGCTGAGCCTACTATGCTGCCATGTTTCCTCCTCAAATACCAGTTTCCTGCAGACTTCTATTCTCAAAAATAGCCTCCTCGCTACTGCCGTAGTAAGGAAAAGGACAAAAATAAAAAAAAATCTAATGGAAAAAGCTTCTTTGCCTGGAGATTAAAAGAGAAGAGGCCTAGAGAAGCTCCTGCTTCTTCAACCAGAAACAAGACATTGGGAGCTAGAGAAGCTGTCAGTTTTCCAAGCCGCTCACCTGCTAGAGGTACACTGTGAAACTAGACAGAAATTTTCAAAGAGCAGCCTCTGTGTTTGGAACATGTGGAGGAACAACCAGTTGTAATGGATCATGGAGCACCAGGTGCCCATGAGGAAGAATTTTATTTTCTGTGTGCCACAGATATTTTGTATTGACAATAGCTACTTCACTAGCAGCTGTTGGAGAAACTAATGGTTTTGGAAGCAGGAAAGGGGTGAGAAAGTGATGCTTTAGCTACAGGGGAGATTGTTCCCATCTCCTCTTTTTCTCTACCTTCTGATCAGGGATGAAGATGTCTTGCCTGTGTTTTCCTTTATGAAACTGAATAAAAAACAACAGCACAAATTGATAGTCGTTTGTACCTGATCTTGCCAAGTGGCTACAGTAAGATATTCTTGAAGTACTTCCCTGTTAAATGCAGACTGACTTTCTTTAAGCTGTTATTTATACAGCTTTCAATTAGAACTGAGAGTGAAATCTTGCATCCTTCCACATAGTGGGAGAGCATCAGTTAGGGGAAAGGCTCCTTCAGAGACCACTCTCAGTATGTGGAAGTGTACAGTTTACATATTCTCTTGCACATGGCCTAAATTCCATCTGCCTATCAAATTAACAAATTAATTTAAACGCTAAACTTTATTTACTATCCCTGCCACTGAAGCAGAATTAGTGCTAGTTTTTCAAGTGTGCTCAGCACCCACAACAGGGCTGGCTTTTAAAAAGCAATCAGCTCTTGTTTAGACACCTAAATGAAGAGAACAAATTTTCAGAAGCTGCTAATACTCAGCACTTTCGAAAATCTGGCCCCAGAAATACACAGAGATAACACCACACAACTCAAGAGTTGATTTTTCTTGTTGAAATCAGTGGGACAAAAGTCATTCCATCCCAGGTGAGCTTTTTAACACTAATATGGCTGCCTCCAGAAAAAGAGTAAGTATTACGGTTTTTAATTTAAAAAAATTCCTTTGAAATCCCATATTCCACTGTCTGATACAAGAATGTACTAGTCTAAAAATTTGAGAAAAAAAAAGGAACTGAAGAGTGGTGTCATGCAATGAAGGAGGAAAAAGTGGACACAAGTCAGGAAACATAATTGTTAAGTTTTGTGGTAACTATGCCACACAATGTATCATATCAGAAGCTTACAATTAACAGTAACCAGTAAATTAAAACATTGTATATGTGTTCAGTGAGAGAATGTATGCTACTGAAATCTAAGATTTTGCATTTACTATGTTCAAGTCTGAAACTATTATATCTATTTTGAATTTTCCATTTAACAATCAAATGGCTTGATATCTACTAACGTGCATAAAAATATAGTGATACAGTGCAGAACCTGAGATTACAAACACCAAAATTACGAACTGACCAGTCAATCACACACCTCATTTGGAACAGTAAATACACAATCAGGCAGCACAGCAGCAGAGACCAAAAAAAAAAAAAAAAAAAAAAATATAAAAAAAAAAAAAAAAGTTTAAAATAAAAAAATAAAAAAAAACAGGGAAGTTAAAAAAGATTTGACAAGATAAGGAAACTGTTTGTGTTTGTTTAATTTAAATTAAGATGGCTAAAAGCAGCATTTTCCTTCTGCATAGTAAAGTTTCAAAGCTGTATTAAATCAATGTTCAGTTGTAAACTTTTGAAAGTACATTTTGTTCAGCGTTCTCAACATTTCAGAGTTATGAACAACCACCATTCCCAAGGTGTTTGTAACTGAGGTTCTACTGTACTTTATGAAATGTCTGTATTTGCATACAAAGAATATGGGAAAAATCAGCTACACAATATAGATTGAAATTTTCAAAAAGGCCGAAAGAAGCAAATATCAATGGGAACCGGGCGTTTCACTCCCTTCAGCCCCTTTGAAAATGCTAATCAGTTGCTAAATTGCTTCCACTGTTTTTCATATTGCAATATAATAGCAATACCCGGAAACAGGGAAAAGTGCATGGCCCCTGAGTTTATTTTTAAATCCCATAATTCTAGTATGTAACATCTGCTATGCCTTTAGAAAATCACCTTTGTGTGCCATTGCACTGACATTTTCTTCTGAATATTATTTTGAAAAGGAATGCAGTTTTCAATTAAACTGCCACACTTTCAAAGGGAAAAATCAGAAGGGAAGGTTATTATATAGCTTGTTTATGCAGTTTTTGTAAAAGTAGATAAAATTTAACTATAGTTCCTGGAATTCCATTTCTTACCAGTTTGTGCAATAACTCAATTAAATTTTTAAAAAATTCTCATTTTAACTTGAAACAGTGTTACTGTGTCAGCTGATTTTAAGTGGTTTTTGCTGCCTTTTCCCTGACTCCTACATTTCCCATTTTTCTATCAGGCATACTGGTCTGCGTTAACAGCCAAATCATATATACACAACAGTGTGTGTGACCTACTAGAAAGTTGCTATAGCAACGATTTCTTTCTGCAGTACATATTATGCATTTTAAGTGCCATCGTACAGTGTAGCATGTCTTGTCAATTAATAAGCAAGGTTCAGAATAGCACGATATCAAAGTGATACACTGAAGAAAACAAAATATGAAAAACATTATGTCCACCATGTCCAATATGAGATGTATGTTGGTATACATTCTATATTTAGACTGCTGATTGATAAAAACAATTGCTGGTTTCTTTAATACCAGGCTGTAAAACTTGCACATCTACTGAAACACACACACAAAACTCATGAAGTATGAAAAATACTCTGGATGATCTTTAATAGAGAATGACAGAAATTTATAACCAAAAGGCCTGAGCAGTTTGTGAAATCCTCTGTATGATCAGCCAAGAATTTGGTAGATATAGGAGGGTACAATAATTTAGGCTTCTGCTGTTTGTTTTTGTGCAAAATACCTACACAGCAAGGGAGAGAATTTTTAAAATTGGGTAGGAAAATACAGTTGACCCAGTCTCACTAGACTTCAGGGAATCACTGGGTGAAACCTATGGCTTGTGTTAAGCCAGAGGTCAGACTATATGATTACAATGGTGCCTCTTCTGACATTAATAGCTATCAATCTATAAAATCAGTGACCCTTTAAATTAGCAAGTCTCCTCAGACAGAAGAAATAAAGATATTAAACTTAGAGTCTAATATTAGTAAAAGGATATATACAACCATGACAAATAGTAAATCAGTCATCCTAGCGAGGGAACAACATCATCAGGGAAACTTAAAAAAAATTAAATTGTGCAAATTTGAAGGCTTGAGAGTTTAAGACATTACTCCGTGATGCTAGTACGTTAAATTGTAGTTCCATGAAATGTATGAATTGAGTACCAAGCACTGCCTTACTATCCCTTTAACTGCAAAACATGAGCTCTTACCCATGAAACAGCAGTTGGTACTTGCATCTGAAGGTGAGGAGATCCTCTCACTTCCTACACTTCATTAATGCAAACTCTAAGCCAGTGAATTTATAAGAACTTTGGAAGCTTTAGTCCCTCGCCACTGAATAGAACAAAGTAAACAGGACCCTAGTTTCTGAATTCCCTTGAAAAAATGTTTTGAGAGTTTCTTTTGCAGACCCTCTTGCTGTTCAATCACCACTTTTTTATGATTAAATATACATCACAAAAGGTACCAAAGTAACTTGCTGAGATACGAAAGGTGTTCAATTTCAGGAGAAAGGACACACCATTTATGAGCACTATATCTTTCTGAACAGCAAAGTATTGGTGTTCATTGAAATCCTCCTGAAAGATACGTCTATCAAAGGAAAATCTGAGGGGTATGAGAAATTGCCTCGGCCCACATGCATCTTCAATAAGTAGCTAAATTAGCTGTGCTCCACTACTGAGTGTAGTGCATTGGTTAAGTATATGCAACCATACCTCCCTGCAGTGACTGGCTCACATCAAGGGTAATAGCCTACATCTCACGGCCAATTCTTTTAGCTCAAGTGGTAGAGACTTATGCTTTTAGGGCTTGATTCTACAAGGAACTAAAAACTCTTGCCCTAAACCAGCAAAGAACATAAGCATAGCCCTAATGATTTCATTGAGATTGCTCGCATATTTAAAGTTAAGCACATACTTAACTTTGCTGGATCAGGGCCTTATCATTCAGCACTGTAGTAATATTGATCTTAAATCCAGCTTCACCTCTGCTGATTACTAATGGAGGGTCATTGCACCCACACATCTCCTAAAGATGCAGAAATAAACCTAGTATTATTTGAAAAAGTATGTATGTGGTCATGTAATAGATTACTGCAATACATAAACACAGGGTTGCATTTAACTAGCAAAGGGGAAAAATGATGCATAAAGGCTGGAGGGGGAGGGGGAGAATTGGTTTGTTTGTGTTTAAGCGATTTCCCTTTCTTGCTTTTCACATTAAAAATTCAAGCTCATCTGGGCTTGAAGATGCACTGGAAGCTAGTAAAATGGTGACATCACAAGATCAAAGAGAGTGAAAGGTGGGCAATTGAGACAGGGGATTTTTGTCAGATGGTTTAAAGCTTAGTTTTTGTTAATGGCCATTTAACATCAGCAGCTAATTAACTTCAGTTAAAGGAAGCTTTCAATAATGACTCAATACACACACATCCCTTCAATTAAGTATTAGAGCTTACAATAAAGCCTCGGCTGAAGTCTTCCAACAAAAACAGGGAAAAAGAGACTTTAATTTATTATTTTTAGGGGCAAAAAACAGCAAATTTTGCTTTAAATTAAGCTTTATGCATCATCAGAAAGAAGAGGCACATTCCCTAATTTTTTAAAAACTTCTTTTGCTATTTCTGAATGCCCGGGCACAGAAAAACCCTTATAAAAATGTTTAAAGTAATATTTAATATGACTGCAGGGCACACCATCAGCAATCGCAACAGATATCCTAAAATTTGATTGATTGCTGGACAGGAACCATTGAGATAGTGCGATGTATTTTTTGCTGTCTTCCCTGGAGCAGTGTAGTTTTTAATTGTGTTGTCCATACCCCCAGCTTCCTTGTAGGTTAAAAATTATTATTTATATATAATATAGTTTATTATGCATCCATAACATCTGTAGTTATTTTGATGTACTCTTGAGCCTCGTTTCTAGAATTTGCCCAGTTGAGATCATCCAAGAAAGTACGCATGCGTGGTTCTCCTCTACAAACATTGTGGCAAACACTCTCAGGATTGTTGCTACCAAAATGACAGAAGTTTTTACAAGTGTTGTTCTTCCAGGCCCCCTGCCCAAAAAAAAAATCAAGAATCTTCAAAGGCAAGATCAGATTGCTATGAAGATAGGTTTTGTTTAGATCAATAGAAGTCTGAAATTTCCCAGAGCAACGGCTGCTAAGATGCTTCTTCAAGTTCTGGATGGAATGATAGAGCATACGTATTTGTTGAAGAATTGTAGCTCCAGCACCAGTTTTATATTCTAAACCTTTCTGGAAACCATAAGGATGATTTAAGCATACTGAAAACAAATATTTTTTTAAGGGGAGTTCTGAACCACCTCTCTAAGAGACTGATTTGCTCCTGCATTAAACTAATCTTTGCGTTTTTAGACATTGCTCATTGTACTAACAGAGACAGGAAATTTCAGAAGGAGTAGCTGCAGACTGTGCTTAGAGGCAGCAGTGAGTGGTGCGTTTGGTCCATCTGTGGGTTGTCTGACTGTTTTGTTTTCAATGTACGAGCTTTGTAGCTGGGCCATGGGACTCTCAGTAAAAGCAGAGTGGCTAGCCCTTGGAGATGAGGCTCTAGCCCTTGGAGCTTTGATCAGCCTAGCTATTTGACATCGCAGAGTGATTAAACGCTCCCTGGTGGTGAGGGGTGGGGCTGAGTTGAGCTAAACAGGGAAGACTTGGTTAAAAAACAAACAAACAAAAAAAACCACTTGGATAGGCAAACTTGAAAGCAATGAAAAGAGGCACCTAACAGTGGAGTTTTAGAGTGACTTGAGAGGGAGTGTGAGAGGCTTTCCTTCCAAGTTTAGCACTAATCTTATGATATCAAGATGGCCAGTGATGGAACAGTGGTGAAGACCTGTAATGGATGTGCCATGTTCTCTTTCCTGCCTGAAGACAGAAAGGATTTCATGTGCATGAAGTGCAAGTTGGCGGTGTGCTGGTGGAAGAGATTCTTGGATTGCAGGAGCAAGTAGAGATGCTACTGAGAATAAGAATAAAAGAAGCGGATTTCTTCCTAGATAGCCAGGTTTGGGAAACACCAGTACTCTAGGTTCAAGAAAGAATGGAGCTGGCAACAAAAGAATCAGAGAGAGGGGATGTCAGAGAGGAGGCCTGGCAGTTCATAACCACTAGAGGCAAGAGGTCACAGTTGCATTCTACACAGCTGAAGACAGATGAAGATGGGCAGGCTGTGGCGACCACAGAGAAGACGACGAGGAGGAATTCCAAATAGCTAGAAGTTTTGAATCAATACCAGGTCCTTATGTGGAAACTGTGTAAGATATCTCTCAAGACCCAGTAGGATCAAAAGGAAAGGACAGATGTGTGAGACACATATGTTGATGGCATTTCGGCCAGACTTGTAATAAGATCAAGCTTGCCTGCAAAGAGATCATCAATCATCCAAGGAAAACAGAAGCTCCTTGCTAGAGATTCAATACTCAGAAGAATCAAAAAAGCATTCTGCAAGTGACAGGTGGACAACAGAACAGCATGCGGCCGGCACGGAGCCAAGACACAAGACTGGATAGGCTTCTGAAGTCAACTGGAAAGGCTCCATCGGTGATGGTTCATATCAGCACTAATGACACTGCCTAACAGGATATCACACAAATAACAGATTACTTAAGGACACTCGGAAGCGTCCCAAGAAAAACATTGTCAAGCAATCTTCTGTGAGATTTTTCCTGTCCCACGAGCAAAGGCAGGCAGAAGATTCTGGAAGTGAACCACTGGCTAGGTAAGTGGTGTAGGGTAGAGGGTTTGGGTTCTGTTGAACATTGGTCCATCTTTAAATGGGGAAAGTTTGGATGACCTTTCACCTCTGAAGAAGGGGAACCAATCTCCTTGTGGACAGGATGACTAAAGTAATTGGGGGGGTTAAACTCTCGACAAAAGAGGAGGGTGAAAAGTGGCAAAATATGAGCACTCAGCACAAAACTGAGATGTTGAGAACAAAATGAATCAAGGAACCAAAGGACATGAGGTGAAGAAATTGTTTAATTGCCTATACACCAATGTTCAAAGTCTGGGTAACAAACAAGACAAATTGGAATTGCTCATTTATCAGCATAAATTTGATCTAGTTGGTATTACTGAAACCTGGTGGGACAATTCACACAACTGGAATGTTAAAATCAATGTTCTAACCTATTTCGGAAGATCAAGTAGACAAAAAGGGAGATGGAGTGGCACTCTGTCAAAAATGGCATTACCTGTTTCTGAGTCTCCAATAACTTGGATGAAAATGATCTTGAATGCTTAAGGATCTATGTCCTAACAGATGAGCACAAAATATGGTATTAACAACTGTTCCTATATCTAGAATGTATAGGGGAAAAAAACCGTGCGACACTGGGAGACTTCAATTTGAGTGATGTATACTGGAGGTGTCATGCTGCTAGTACTAAAATATTCTTTGAATATCTAAACACTACTGATAACCGTTTCCCAATTCAAGAACTGTTACATCCAACATCAGGGAATTCTTTATCAGACCTTCTCCTAAGAGATGAAGAGGAACTGATCACAGAACTAAAAATTAATGGTAGCTTAAGTGTAAGTGATCATGACATGATCATATTTATAATGTGCAAGCAGAATAAAGTCCAGACTAGTAATTTTATTTATTTATATATATACACACACACACACACACACACACACACACACACACACACAGCTTTAATAGGCCAATTTTACAAAACTAAAAACAATTATGAGCCAAATCAGCTAGGAAGAATTTAATCAGAAAAGTATGAATGATAATTGGGAATCATTTAAGAACACCTTACTAGATGCCCAGAAAGCCACATTCCCAGAATTGAGGAAGAAGATGCACTGGTGAAAAAACTGACCTGGTTTAGAAGGGAAGTAAAGGAAGTTATAAAAATATATAACAAATGGAAGAAAAGGAAAGTTGATGGTAATGAATATAACCAGAAGTTAGGAATTGTAGAAAATTGATAAGGGAAGCAAAGAGATGCTAGGAGAAATCTGTGGCCAGAACAGTTAAGAAAAAACGGTTAC
The DNA here is from genome assembly GCF_002925995.2 of Terrapene triunguis. NCBI lineage: Eukaryota > Metazoa > Chordata > Testudines > Emydidae > Terrapene > Terrapene triunguis. The sequence goes on from NW_020664439.1 coordinate 1,855,679, forward strand.
TCACTTTCTTGTAACTGTTGTTCTTTGAGATGTGTTGTTCATGTCCATTCCAAGCAGGTGTGTGCGCGCCGCGTGCACGCCAGCTGAAAGATTTTACCCTAGCAGCGTCCGTAGGGTCAGCCTGGGCGCCCCCTGGAGTGGCGCCAACCCTCCACCCCCTCAGTTCCTTCTTGCTGGCTATTCCGATGGAGGGGTAGGAGGGTGAGTATTGGAATGGACATGAACACCACATCTCGAAGAACAACAGTTACGAGAAAGTGAGTAACCATTTTTTCTTCTTCGATTGTTCATGTACATTCCAAGCAGGTGACTCAAGCCAAAGCTCAGGAGGTGGGGTCGGAATCATGCACAGATTGGAGCACTGCCCATCCAAAGGCCGCATCGTCCCTGGCCTGTTGTGTAATTGCATAGTGCGTCATAAACGTATGTATCGAGGACCACGTAGCTGCCCTGCAAATTTCCTGAGTGGGGACGTGTGCCAGGAACGCCGCCGAGGAGGCCTGTGCCCTTGTGGAGTGGGCAGTAATCAGCGGGGCGGGCACCTTCGCCAGGCCGTAACACTCCCTAATGCAAGATGTGATCCACGACGAGATACGCTGAGAGTACACAGGGAGACCTTTCATTCTGTCTGCCACAACCACAAAAAGTTGGACGGACTTCTGGAACAACTTAGTTCTCTCTATGTAGAAGGCTAAGGATCTACGTACATCCAGTGAGTGCACCCTGCACTCCCCATCGGAGGAGTGTGGCTTGGGGTAAAACACTGCGAGGAAAATGTTCTGGGCCATGTGAAACAACCTTAGGGAGGAAAGCCGGGTGAGGTCTAAGTTGGACCTTGTCCTTATGAAAAACTGTGTAAGGGGGCTCAGACGTGAGGGCCCTAAGCTCCGAAACCCTTCAAGCCGAGGTAATTGCTACGAGGAACGCAACCTTGAACGAGATATACAACAAAAAGCAGGTGGCCAGTGGTTCAAAGGGGGAGCCCGTAAGCCTGGATAGGACTAGATTGAGGTCCCAGGCCGGGACAGGCTGACGAGTGTGTGGGAAGAGCCTGTCCAAACCCTTGAGGACGCGACTGACTATAGGGTTTACAAAAATCGAGAACCCATCTGAGCCCGGATGGAAGGCGGAGATGGCGGCTAAATGGACCCTTATAGATGACAGGGACAGATCCTGATGTTTTAGGTGCAGGAGGTAGTCCAGTATGAACGGTATGGGGACAAGGAGAGGCAACTGATGGCATTGTTCCGCCCAGATGGAGAACCGTTTCCACTTGGCAAGGTACGTTGCCCTGGTGGAGGGCTTTCTACTACCCAGGAGAACTTGTTTGACCTGGTCCGAACATGACAGCTCCACGGCGCTTAGCCATGGAGCATCCAGGCTGTGAGGTAAAGGGACTCCAGATTTGGGTGCCGGAGATAATCATGGTCCTGTGTGATCAGGTCCTGGACCAGCGGTAAAGTGAGTGGAGACACTACCGACATTTCCAGGAGCGAGGTGAACAAGTGTTGGCACGGTCACGCCGGCACTATCAGTATAACTCGAGCCTGGTCCCTGCAGATCTTGAGCACCCTGTGGACCAGCAGGATAGGTGGAAAAGCATAGAGCAGGTGCCCTGCCCAAGAGAGAAGGAAGGCATCCCCGATGAACCCCAGGCTGTGACTCCTGAAGGAGCAGAATGCCTGACACTTCCTGTTGCCACGAGTGGCGAATAGGTTTATCTGGGGAGAGCCCCAGAACAAGAAAATTGAGTTCACCACATCTGGTCGAAGGGACCATTTGTGGCCATGGAAGATCCGACTGAGGCTGTCCGCCAGTGCGTTCTGAACCCCTGGGAGGTATGACGCCTGTAAGTGGATCGAGTGTTCTACGCAGAGGTCCCACAGCGCAAGGGCTTCCCGGCACAGGGGAGAGGAGCATGCACCTCCCTATTTGTTGATATAGAACATCACCGAGGTGTTGTCTGTGAGGACTGACACACCTGCCCGCTACGTGGGTTTTGAAAGCGTAGCATGCCAGACGCACCACTCTCAGCTCTTTGACATTGACATGTAGAGCGAGGTCCATCTGAGACCAGAGGCCTTGGGTTCTGAGGTGCCCTAGGTGCGCTCCCCAGCCCAGATCCGAGGCATCTGTCACCAAAGAAAGAGAGGGCTGAGGGCTGGCAAAGGGAACTTCTGCGCAAACCACACGTGGGTCGAGCCACCACAGGAGGGAGTCCCACACCGGACAGGGCAGGGTTACAATGCAGTCCAGAGCATCTCGAGCTGGCTGATGCACCGACGCCAGCCAAGACTGGAGTGGGCGCACTCTGAGTCTGGCGTGCTGCACCACGTAGGTGCATGCAACGATGTGCCCCAGTAGTCTTAGGCAGTTCCTTGCTGAGGTGGTGGGGAACTGTCTGAGGCCCTGTATGATATCCCGAAGTGATCGAAACCTGGCTTCTGGGAGGTATGCCCTAGCTCAGGTAGAGTCCAGGACCGCGCCTATGAACTCTATCCTCTTCACCGGGGACAGGGTAGATTTTTCCTTGTTTAGGAGGAGACCCAGTTCGAGGAAGGTCCTTCTTATGAATTCGACCTGAGCCTCCACCTGGGCTCTTGAGCATCCCTTGATTAGCCAGTCATCTAGATAGGGAAAAATCTGTATCTGCCGTTTGCGCAGGAACGCCGCGACGACTGCCATGCATTTCGTGAATACTCGGGGGGCGGTCGACAGTCCAAATGGGAGGATGGCAAACTGACAGTGGCCTCTGCTGACTACGAATCTGAGGTAGCGTCTGTGATGTGGAACTATTGCGATATGAAAATACGCGTCCTTCAAGTCGAGGGCGGCGTACCAGTCTCCTGGATCCAGTGAGGGGATAATGGAGGTTAGCGAGACCATGCGAAACTTGCATTTCTTTATATGCTTGTCGAGCTGTCGCAGGTCCAGGATGGGTCTGAGGCCCCCCTTGGCCTTCAGTATTAAGAAATACCGGGAGTAGAACCCCTTGCTCCTTAGCTCCTGAGGAACCTCCTGCACTGCCCCTACCAAGAGGAGGGACTGCACTTTTTGAATTAGAAGTTGCTCATGAGAGGGGTCCCTGAACAGGGATGGGGAAGAGGGTTGGGGAGGTATAGAATTGAATGGCATATCCCTTCTCTACTGTGCGGCGCACCCAGCGGTCTGAAGTGATTCGGGACCAGGCACGGTAGAAAGGGGATCGACGGGACGAGAAGGTAAGATGGGAAGGATCCAGAAATCGTACTGGAAGGCCATCCTCGACCGTACCCTCAAAAGGGTGGTCTAGGCCCAGGTGCAGGCTTGCACTGGCCAGAGTTTTGCCCAGAGGAGGGAGGTTGCCTCCTCCTAGTACTCCTGTTTCACCTACGTGGAATGTCCTGGCGGTTTTGTGGTTGATAAAGCCATGGGGAAGGCTGAGGCATAAAATGTCGGCTCTGGGTAGCCAGCGTATGACGTCCCAGCGAGCGCAGGGTAGCTCTCGAGTCTTTCAAACTATGAAGTCTCTTATCTTCTTTTCAGGGCAAAGAGCTGATCCCTCAAAAGAAAGATCCTGTATGGTCTGTTGGACCCCATGTGGCAGTCCAGAGACCTGCAGCCAGGAGCCTCGTCTCATCACTACCCCCTGTGGCCAGAGTGTGGGAGGCTGCATCCACCGCGTCCAGAGTCACTTGCAGAGATGCTCTGGAAACCAGTTTCCCCTTCTCCACGAGTGTGGAGAACTCCACCCGAGCTTCCTGGGGAAGGAGCTCTGCAAACTTAGCCATAGACGAGCAGGTGTTATGCCCGTAGCGGCTTACTATGGCCTGCTGGTTGGCTATCCAGAGCTGCAGGCCCCCAGTCGAATAGACCTTTCGGCCAAATAGGTCCAGTTTCTCGGCGTCCCTGTTTTTTTGGGGTGGAGTCCTGAAAACCTTGGTGTTCTCTCTGATCGGCCGCATCGACCACCAAAGAGTCTGGGGGAGGGTGGGTATAAAGATGTTTGTACCCCTTAGAGGGAACGAAGTAGCGGTGCTCAGTTTTCTTGGCCATAGGGGCCAGGGAAGCGGGGGTTTGCCACAGATTTTTAGATGTATCAGTTATAGTTTTAATCAGTGGCAATGCAACCATGGATGGGCCGGAGGGGGCCAGGATATCAATGACAGGGTCTACATCCTCGTCCACCTCTTCTGCCTGTATCCTCAGGCTTTGGGCGGCCCACCTCAGGAGCTGTTGAAGAACACAGTAGTCCTTCAGAGTCGGGGCCGTGAATGTCGATGTCCTCACAACCACTTCGTCAGGCGAGGATGAGAGGACAGATAGCGGGCCCTGTTCACTGCCCTCGGCACCCTTGGGGTCCCACGGCACCCGGTGCTTGATCCGTGGGCCCGGAGCTGATGGAGAGTTCGGCACCGCAGTCAGTGCCAGGGCCGACAAGTTTGGCAGTCCTGAGGTCGATGACATCAGCAGGGTCGGATCTGGAGCCTCCGGCAGTGCCGTTGTCTGGAGAAGCAGTGCCGGAGCTGGTTGAATTATCGGTGCCGAAGCTATCTGAGCCAGCAGTGCCACTCCCCCTGACAGCGGTGCCGGCGTTGACTGTGGGACGAAGGACGCCGCCGACACCGATGCAGTTCTGGACCGAGGACTTGGCCCTGGCTCTGATGGTAAGCCCAGGGTGTCCAAAAGGGCCATTGGGCAGGAGGTTGCCATTGTTGCTGCCACGGTGCCGGGTATGGTTGGTAACTCCGCCGCGACCTGGACCTCCTGCTCCATAATCTGCTGGAGCGATTAGAGTCTGCCTCCGATTCCGAGGTCTCCGAGTAGGAGGACCACAGAGGAGCAGTACCCCGAGTCGTCAACGATCGGTGCCCCGACTCAGGGTAGTGGTGCGGTTCTTGCACCTGCATGGGCAGTGCCGGAGATGGAGACCGGCGGGCCATCATGGCCGGTTTACCCCTGAAGTGGAACAGGGGGCATGCGGTTGCTGGCCATTTATCCCTCCTTTGCAAGGAGGACGGCACCGGGAGGCGCATCAAGTCCGTGGCCGCCTCGAATGCCTCCAGCGTCGATGGTGGCTGTATGTCCCCCTAGTGGTCCGGTGACCGGGATGGTGGGGGGGTTCGGACTTGACTGGACCCCGGCCGGGACAGGAGTCGATGAAACCCTGGGCGAAAGCAAGGAGGAGGCGGTCTGTCCAGATCCGCTTGTGGACCCTGGGGATCCTGTAAGTTTCAGGAGGGGTAAACGGCCCCTCACCGGCCTCTTCTTTTTTTACTGGCACTGGGGATGGTGAGCGGTGCCGTACTGAGGCCAACCAGTGGCGGTGCCAGTGGGCTTTAGAGTCTTTAGCCGGGCCCGTTTCACACGCCGTTGGTGCCGGAGCGCTGCACACCGAGGAGGTGGTGCTCGGTGCCAGGTCATTGGGTCCCGGGTCGGATTGTGGTCTCAACGCCGCCTCCATCAGCAGGAGTTTTAGTCTCTGCTCTCGGACTTTAAGGGTTCTGGGGTGGAAACCCTTGCAAACATGGCACTTCTCCTTCTGGTGACTCTCACCAAGGCACCGCAGGCAGGAAGAGTGAGGATCACTTTTGGGCATAAACTTGCCACAGGCCTCACAGAGCTTAAACCCTGGAGACCCAGGCATACCCCAGGAGGGGGAAAAAAACGTCCGAACAACCAACTAACTATAACTATAGGGAAACAACTATTAACAAACTGAGAACTATATACAACTAAGGTCTATCAGACACTGCTAAGGCGCTTGCTGCGAGAGCGAGTCAAGTTCCAGCTAGCAGTCACCGGTGGTAAGAAGGAACTGAGGGGGTGGTGGGTCGGTGGAGCCCTATATTGGGCGCTATGAAGGCGCCACTCTAGGGGACGCCAAGGCCAACCCTACAGAGGCTGGCAGGGTAAAATCTTCCGGCTGCCATGCACGCAGCACGCACACACCTGCTTGGAATGGACATGAACAATCACTCGAAGAACAATGAGTTTTTAAAATATATTAAGAACAAAAAGAATCTTGACAATAGTACTTGTCTGTTACTACATGAAAATGATAGAATTAGCAATAATAATGCAGAGAAGTCTTGGAGCAGCGAGGAAGTTCCAGAAGACTGGAAGAAAGCTAATAGTGCTCCAAATTTTAAAAAGGGTAAACGAGATGACCTAGGTAATTATAAGCCTGTCACAGCCTGTCCTGGATCCCAGGTCTCAGAATGTAATCATAAACAGAGAATTGTCATCACATGGGTGTGTTTCCAGTGCAGTCCCATAAGGACTGATTCTTGGCCCACACTATTTAACATTTTTATCAATGATTTGGAAGAAAACAAAATCATCATTGATAAAGTTTGCACATGACACACAAATTGGGGAATGGTAAATAATGAGGAGGATGGGTGATTGATTCAGAGTGATCAGGGTCACTTGGTAAACTAGCGCAAGCAAACAATATGTGTTTTAATACAAGTAGTAAATGTAAACATTTACATCTAGGAACAAAATGTAAGCCATAGTTGCAGGATGGGGGACTCTATCCTGAAGAAGATTTGGGGGGCTGTGGTGGATAATCAGCAGAACATGAGCTCCCAATGTGATGCTGTGGCCGGAAGAGCTACGGCTATCGTGGAATGCATAATTACAGCAATGTTGAGTAGGAATAGAGAAATTATTTTACCTCTGTATTTGACACTAATGCGACCACTGCTGGAATACTGTGTCCAGTTCTGGTGTCCACAATTCAAGAAGGTTATTGATAAATTGGAGAGGGTTCATAGAAGAGCTATGAAAACGATTAAAAGATTAGAAAACATGCCTTATAATGGTCAGACTCAAAGAGGTCAATCTATTTACCTTAAAGTGAAGGTGAAGGTGTGACTTGATTACAGTCTATCTACCTGGGGAACAAATATTTAATAATGGGTTCTTCAACCTAGCAGAAAAAGGTCCAACATGATCCAATGGCTGGAAATTGAAGCTAGACAAATTCAGACTGGAAGCAAGGCATATATATTTTTCACAGTCAGGGTATTTAACCACTAGAACAATTTAGCAACAGTCATGGTGGATTCTTCATCACTGGTAATTTTTAAATCAAGATAGGACTTTTTTCTAAAAGAGCTGTTCTAGAATAAAACAGAATTATTTCAGGAAAGTTCTATGGTCTGTGTTATACAGATCAGAATAGATTGGTCAGAACTGTGGTCCCTTCTGGATTTTGAATCCATAAGTAGTCTCTATAGGCTCTAAGGGAGCAATAGGTTTTGCAGATAAATTCTCTATTGTCAAAAAATTTCAGAAACACAAACCCAACTTGTCCCCTAATAGCCTCCCTAGCAGTTTCTAGCAGCAGTCAAGGCCCCAGTGACTACCTTGGGTGGGGCTGGCCTTTGCTACTGGATGGGAAACCATTCCAAGGCAGTACAAAGGGCACAAAAAGGCTAGCTACAATCAGGCTCCAGGTATAGAACCAAGATCCTTGCTCTCTGCAGAAAAGCTGCCATTATCCAAGGTCAGTCGCTGATAGTAGTGTAATCCCTGCAAAGCCAGAGCAGAGGATGGGGAGAGTGAGAGCAGTTGCTGGATGGAGAACTGGGTACCAAAATCTTTCCTCAGCCAAACTGGTGAAGTTCCTTGATTAGACAGGTTAGCTAAGGCACTCACTGAGCCATTAATGTTGATTTTCAATAAATCTTGGAACAGCAAGGAAGTTCCAGAAGACTGGAAGAAAGCTAGTATTGCTGCAACTTTTAAAAAGAGTCAACAAGATGACCTAGGTAATTATAAGCCTGTCACAGTCGGACCTGGATCCCAGGCAAGTTAATTCAGTGGTTGAGCAACCCAGTTTCCATACTACTCCAGCTTCTACATCAGCAGAAAACTATTTTACTAAAGCAATCCAAACATTTCACCTGACATGATCCTTAGGAGATAGTTTACAAGTAATTTCTACACTGATTTAACAGTATTAATATGGAAACATCTTACTACAAACACCAAACAAAGGGGATATGATGAGGCAATTTACAGTACAGCTTATATTCCTCCATTAACTGAAATATAAACAGCAGCAAGAGAACATGCCAAGAAAAATTAACCCCAATTCTAACTATTGATCATGCTATTCACATCACACATTACATATGGGATGGGGATAGTGTAGTTTATCACTTTCATGGGGAATTATTCATTTAAAACCAATGAACAGTGAGCGTAAGGAATATCAAAGCACACAGATTTTCCCCCGGCTGTATTTAGAAAGAAAGTCTTATTAGGTTATTTTATCCATCCATCCACCTGCCAATAAAGGATTGTCCTGAATATTCAAATGATTTGTCCAGTCTAATTTTAAGTGACTGAAGTGGCAGGAGACTACTCCAGTCTAGCTGACCTCTTATTAAGTGTACCTTTGGTCAATTTCAATCAAATCACATCTATCTACATGCCACTGTTACACCCTAAACAATTACTCCTCCTTGGTGTTTTCATTCCCTTTAAATACTGACCATACATATGGTTATATCCCTGTCAGTTATTGCACCATATTTTTGTTTTTTTAAACCTTTAGTAGCTCTGAATACATTCCTCCAGATGCTAAAATATTTTCCCCCAGTTCATCAGTATTTTTTGGATACTGAGACCTAGAACTCTAAATAGTACCCTAGGTGTGATATGACATGGGGCAGATACAGAAGAACTGTCACTTCCTTGATCAGTGAAGACATTTCTCTGTATTAAACTGCACAAAGTGCTATTGGCTGTTTTTGTCATTAATATTGAACGACCAGATCATGTCTAATTTGCTTTGCACAAAAGCTTGTTGAGATATTTCTAGTTCAGTAACATACCATTCCCTTCTGAGCATTTGACCAGGAGGACAGAGTCAGAGTATCTTCTCAGACTATGCTGAAATATCCTATTTTTGATACTCCATCCTCCTTCCCTCAGCTTGCTTTTTTCATCTACTTGTCACATCTTCCCATGGTTACCATTATTATGATTACAGTGGAGCCTAGTAGCTATACCTTAGTTAGGGTTGTGTTCTAAAATGGGTTTAAAATATTTTTTCTCTCCTAAATATAGAAGTCCTTTTAGAGTAAATTTCACACGTGGTTAGTTTTCACACATTTTCTCTTGTTAAATTTAATACAGAAAATGTGAAATTGGGCTTTTTATTAACTTTGTCCTTGGCAGTCCAACCTTCCACTGTTAACAGATAAACTATTTACCTACACGATTTGGTAGACAGATTTATCCCTGAGTACATCTGATGCAATATGTACTTTTAATTGCATTTTGGGTCATTTTTAAGAGTTATTCATAATAGTTGAAACTGTGTGTGACAAATTTTTGTCAAATATACTCTTCTCTGTTGTATAGATAAAAAACAGACTCCATCAATATAGTTACAGTTTTCAGTCAGATTCTATGTTACTAGGCAGAAGATTTTCTATATGGGGGTCTGGCACACAGCACTGATGTGAAGTGTACACTTCTCCATCCCCGACAGGTTTGCCCCCCTTACTTAGTCATCTACCATTAAGCATGAAAAAAACACAGGAAATTAATATACAAAAAAACTTAATTGTAAAATAGTCAAGATAAGTTGTACTACACACAATACACCTAACACAAACACGAACAAGCAAGGAATGAAAAAAGTTAAGCCATTACAGCACATACCCTTCAATGCTCTAGCCACAAGCATACACTTTACCATTACTACATTCACAACATCACAGATCCCATACTACAACCTTAAAACTCCTTTGTAATTTCACCAGATATAATTCAAGTTTTGTGTCTGTACCAAGACTATGTATCCCTAAGGCATTAGCTATTTGAAGCTGGAAGATTGATCAGTGGAGCTTACCTTTAAGAATGTATTAACATGCAATGGAAACTCTGGCTGCCACTCCTGATACCTAGAAAAGCAAAAATCAAGTGTGTATTAGGTTTCTCCTGCCAACCATTTCCGCAGTGCCAACAAAGCTTGAGGTATAAAGCATGACCTCAAATTTGAACCACTTCCAGATGGAAATTTAGGAGCTCTCCAAACAAAGGTTTAGTACCGGTTTTGGGTTCATAATTTAATCACTGCCAATACAGCTATCCTCCACTTTCAGATGTGCTGGACAGACTAACAGAATGCAAAATGAGCCAAAAGTTAGTTATGAGGAAATTTTCTGTAAGGATCTTCCACCAATCTTCAGAGACTGAAGATGACAAATTCTTCTGTTTACCTCAAGAATTCACCCACAGGTGTTAATCTTTCAGTTCTGCAGAGGTAAGGAACAAACACCTCTTGTGTGCTCAAGCAAATTTTAATTACTTGCAATAGGACTGAGGCCATAGGCTACTTTCAGTTAAAATGGTCACCATTTCCCTAGAGCCTGTGCAATAGATTAGAATGTCCATATCAGTGTAAGAAGGGCGTTTCTGAGGAGTAACTGCAGATCCTGTGCTCAGAGGTAACAGCCTTGGCTAATTTGTGACTTTGGTATGTTTCTGTAAGGGCCTTGTGATTGGGTTTTCAAGTCTCTCCAGTCCATGTGTGTGATCTCTCCGGGTGTTTTAAATTATTCTTGTTAACAAAGGAGTTGTGCTAACCCAATTATACTAGCTAAATAAGCCAGCTACAAAGGGAACTTTGAGTCAGAGAATAGGCAAATGCTAACAGGAGTGTTTGAAGGAATTTGTAGCAGGGAATTTGCTTATCTTCTACCTAGGTACATTTCTACATCAGTAATAACGGACAACATTGGAACAGTATTTGTGGCCTGGAGGAGATGTCCTTGTTCTCCTTCCTGACTGAAGGCACAAGAGTTTTCCTGAATGTGAAGTGCAAGTTGATGGGAAGAAAAGATTTGTGGTCTTGAAGAACCATCAACTTGACACAGCACCAAAGAGAATGAAGACTTCTTGAATAACAAGATCTGGGAATCATTGCCACAGATTCAACAAGGGAAGGAATTAACAATGAAGGAGTCGAAAGAAGAAATCAGAAAAGAGGATTGGCAGTTTATGATCACTAGAGGAAAGTGAACCAGAAGGCATTCTACATAGCAGAATACATTATCAGGTAGGGTTCAAAAAAGAACTAGAGAAGTTCATAAAAGATAGGTCCATCAATGGCTATTAGCCAGGATGGGCAGGGATAGCGTCCCTAGCCTCTGTTTGCCAGAAGCTAGGAATGGGCGATGGGATGGATCACTTGATGATAATCTGTGCTGTTCATTCCCTCTGGGGCAACTAGCATTGGCCACTGTCGGAGCACAAGATACTGGGCTAGATGGATCTTTGGTCTGACCCAGTATGGCTGTTCTTATGTAGTCTACAAGGCATGTGCAGAAAATCTCTCTCTGAAATTTCACTAGAGGAACAAAATACAGCTGCAGGGGACATATGAGGATGGCTGCTCAGCTGAATCCAGAAGGATATCACACCTGTCCAAGAGAAGACGAGAACAGTCCCTGTCTTCAGGGACTCCATGTTAAGAAAAGTGAGTAAAAAATTCTGCAAGAGACAAAAAAACGGACAGAAGAACTGTGTGCTGTCTTCCTGGAAATAAGAGAAGAGATATGATAAGATGACATTCTGAATCTGGTGCACAAGACTCCGCTGGCATATTGGCACTAGTGGCATGACATCACGCTTCAAAGATTATTGAACACTTCAGGGATCTTGGAAGGGAGGAAAGGCCAGGTGATATTTTTGGAGAGCCTTTTTATCCCATGAGCAAAGGGGAGGTGAACCTCTGGGCTAGATAAGTGATATAAAATAGAGGGATTTGTTTTTGTGGAACGTTAGCCACGTTCCATGGAAATGAGCGATCTAGAGAGTTTGAATGGCCTTCATCACAATTGCACAGAAACCAATCTTGTGGAATAGACTAGTTAGATTGTTTGGAAGTCATTTAATAACAAACAGTAATGGAGTAAACACAGTACAAACACAATGCAATGCAGACTAAAGGAGTCATGAACATCATGAATCATGGTATCAAGGGATGTGAAGAAAAGAAATATAATTACTGAAAAAAGTACAGAAATTAGAAGTTCAGGCACCTATCAGCATATAACCTATATTCTTCCACCCAGACAGACCTTACCATTGCCACAACTGTACGTCAAAGACCACAACTTTAATTTCAACCTGTTAGTGATGCCATCCATGCAAAGCCTTCACTAACTACCATCACCAAGCACAAACTACTATATTAAACATGCCAAAATAACAGCAACTTGATTAAGGGAATGTGTGCAGAAGGAAAGGTTGTGGGTAGTTTGTTGTGTCCATTTCTTCAGCCAGAACGGCCCTCGGCCTTCATCATTGGAATCAGATGTTTTTAGAAAATTCATGCTTCTTATTAATTATAATTCCATCATATCCTAGTGCTTACATAGAAACATAGGACTCAAAGGGACCTCCTGGATCATCAAGTCCAGTCCCGATATTGCAGGCAACTATGTCATACTCCCATTCATAAATTTATCAAACTCCATCTTAGAACAAGGTAGATTTTTTTCTCCCACTATTTCTATTGGAAGACTCTCTCACTCCTCTCATGGTCAGAAACCTTCTTCTAATTTCCAACCTAAATTTTTTCATGGCTAGCTCACACCCATTTGCTCTTGTTCCAACATTGTCCTTTAATGACTAGAATTGTACACAATATTCCAGATGAGGTCTCATCAGTGCCTTGTACAATGGCATTAATACTTCCCTATATCTCTACCAACTCACCTCACATATCCTAGGATCACATTTGCTTTTTTTTTTTTACAAATGCATTTCTTTAGTGGCTCATAATTATCCTGTAAACTAACAACCCAGGTCTTTCTTCTCCTCTGCTGCTTCCAACTGATGAGCCCGCAACTTATAACAGAAATTCTTGCTACTAGTTCCTAAGTACTTGATCTTGCACTTTGTACGCTTAAATTTCATCTAATTTCATCCAGTCCTCTAGGTCATCCAATTCTTCCTGTATAATATTCTGATCCTCCTCTGTATTGACAATGCCGCCCATCTTTGTGTCATCAGAAAATTTCATTAGCACATTCCTACCTTTTTGCTAAGATCATTAATAAAAATATTAAAATAAGATTGGTACAAATACTTGAGGAACCTGACTAGGAACCTCCCCCTCCAGCATAATCTGCTGTTGCCTCCCCTTTAGTCTATTCCTTACTCATTTTATTATTCTTGTACTAATCCCCATCTTCACCAACAAAACTGATAATTTCCCATGTGATACCAAGTCAAATGCATTATTAAAATGCAAACAGACTAGATCTACTATATTTCCTTTGTCTAAGAAATAATTTATCTTCTCAAAGAAAAGTATCATGTTAGTCTGGCACAGTCTACGTTACCATCCTTATTAAATACTGAAGCAAAGTATTTGTTAGTTTTTAGGCCACACCTGCACTATCCTTAATCTCTACCCCATCCTACCTAGCCATCTTAACTACATAGCAATCCCACTTCTCTTCGTGCTCTCTTTTTATTTATATGGCTAAAGCACCTTTGACTATTTGCTTTAATTTCCTATGCAAAGCCTTATTCAGTTTCACTTTTGACAATTCTCACTTTATCCCTACAGTTTTTGACCTCCAATACCTAATAGCCCCCCCCCCCTTTTTTTTTTTTTAACTCAATTTCTTCTTCCATTCCTTTTGGTCTCTCTGCTTACCCCTAATATCTTTTCTGAGGGGTCATTCAGTAAGTCAGGTCTGGAGCCCTTCCCTACAAAGTCCTCCCTCTTGCTTGGGTTGCATATTCCAAACGGTTTTTGTATCTTTGACTTAAATTCCAAGCATCCTTCACATTTAAGTTCCTCAGCTCTTCAGTCCAGATGATTTCATTTTCTTAGTTTCCCAAAGTCTCCCCTTTAGAAATCAAAAACCTTATTTACTATTTTTTTTTTTACTATTTTTCCATTTAATTTAAACTGAATCAACTCATGATCACTCAATCCAAGTTTATTTTCTATGACCAGCTTTCTATAATGTTCTAACTACTTACCAAAATCAAGTAAAAAACAGACCATCTGTGATGGTTAATTGGTTAAAGAAATCTATTTCATGCAGGAATAACTGGACTCTACTATTATTAACATTTGCTCTCCAATCCCTAGCTGGGAAGTTAGTTTCCCATAATGAAACAGTTTCTCTAATAATATTAAAGAGATCTTTACACATACTCAAATCCAAACTCAGGGGCCTGCAGCAGGCCACTAATGCTACCCCAATAGAACATTTTGCTATCCTTCCCCAAGGCAATTTTGACCTCAGATCATAAAGAAATAAGTGATAGAATGGATAAGACAGTCTAGCACATTATTGATAGATATACAACACTACACCACCTTTACTTGATTTCAATTCCTCCTGAACAGCACACACCATCCAATACCTGTATTTGAGTTTACAAACAGGACTTGTGAGAAGTCACTTGCCAAATGTGACTGGAGAAATGTAGGTACTGCTATAACATCCAATGAAGTTTACAAGTATCTTATTGTATTTATGTAGATTTACAGAGTAGCATAAACTCTTTTAAACCCTAAAATACAACACAGTTTAATAATACAAACCAATTAAGTAGACAAAGTTAAAACTCAGCCTACTCTAAAAGGATCAACAAATCCCCTGAGAAATGATCCCCCGTCTTTCCAGCCTGTCTCTCCACACAAAAGCCTTGAGGGAAAAACAGACGTTGAACTCAGCCTCTGCCAGATTATCAGAAGGAGTGAAATCCAGGAGTCATGGATCATTCACTGAGATCATCATGCCACTGGACCCAACATTTATATCTGAAGCTGGGTTTTTTGAAGAGCACTGACATCTTTTTCTTCAGGGAAAATCCTGGATAGATGCGATCTTTGTGATAGCTAGGGACCCAAATCGTTAACCAGGGTGGATCTGATTTAAATCATGGTTTAAATCACTAGTCAGGAAGACTTGATTTAATCATGGATTTCTACATAAAAGTGCATTCTTGTTGGTTGTTATAACCTTAACCTACCAGTTTTATTCACAAAGTTTATTAACATTTTAAAGTTATGAAATATTGCACTTGAAAATTAAAATATATGAGGAAGCACAAACATTACATTCTCCCTCTAAGAGCCACCATTAAGTGAGCAAGAAGACACATAACTCATTAGCTGAAGTTTTCAAATAGTATCAGGTGTCATCTCATGTACAGTGCATCATAGGAATCTAATCAAGTGACAAAACAGACAACTGTGGTCAAGTCCATATCAAAAAGCAAAAGTAAGTTCTCCTGGAGAAGTTCAGGTGAAAAAGCCACAGTTGCTGCCTGATCATATAATAGCAGCCTATGAACTAATGAAATGTCTAAATCACACACATCTTGATAAAACAGACAAAATTGCTTTTTATCAAGGGGGCAGACATCAATCTCTGTTGCCCCAGCCAACAAGCATCAACCATCTTGCACATACTGAGTCTTAGACCTCATTTAGTTCCCCTATTGCAACTACACACTGGGGAAGATGAGACTGCACAATACTGGTCGAATGAAAGTAGTACAATCCCACCCAGAAACCCTCGACATGTATGTGGGCAGCTAACCCAAAGCACCACTCATGCTACCTCTGACTACACTGCTACTTTTTGCCCACTAGCTCGAGCAGAACTACCATGAGTCTGTCTGCTCGTGCTGAGAAGGAAAGATTACTCACCCTGTACAGTTACTGTAGTTCTTCAAGACATGTATCCCTATGGGTGCTCACCCTCAGGCGGGCATGTGCCTCTCAAGCCCTTGATCAGAGATTTCCAGCTATCAGTGTCTGTTCAGCCTGCACATGTGCCCTATACCTCCTTGTGGCAGACACTGAGGTTATATAGGGGCATGCAGGGAAAAATCACCCTTAGTTCCTTCTCTATTCAATCGTCTCCAAGGCAATAACCAAAGTAGAGGGGAAGGAGAGCAGATAGTGGAGCATCAGATCTGACAGCATGGAGCAGTATGTAATGCTTTGAAAATGTATGGATTGAAGTCTAAGTAGCAGCTCTACATATCTCAGATACTGGAACATTCTTCAAAAATGATGTAGATGTTGCCTGCGATCTGTCTGAATGTGCTCTCACCCAGGGGGCAGAGGAGGGCCAAGCACCTGAAATTTCATAACAGGTAAAGATTCAAAGTGGATATCGGGTTGTAAATCTCTGAGAAGAAACAGGAGCTCCCTTAGATTGATCTGAAAAGGATAGGAAGAGTCCAGGCGATTCCGAAATGGAATCCTATCCAGGTAGAAGGATAAGGCCCTTCTATGGAAAGAGGATTCCTACGGACAACTGTGAGCTTTCGGAAAAAATACTGGTAGATAGATTGATTAAGATGAAAACACAATGTAACCTTTGATGTGGATGTAAAGAGACCTTATTATTAAAAAACATGGCACAGGGGAGATCTATCATCAAGGCTCCAATCTCTCCAACCCCACGGGCCGACATGATGGCAAGCCTTTGGTTTGAACAGAGGTTTCATGTGGTGGCTGAGAACCAGGTTGAGGTGTCTAATGCGGGGGAAGAGATTACTCAGACCCTTAATAAATCTAGACTATATGGGGTGAGCAAAAATGGAGGATTCCTTGACGGGGGATGAAAGACTGATATGGCAGCAAGGCGTACCTTGACCGAAATGATAAATAATCTGGATGTCTTCAGATCCAGCAAGTAATCTTGGATGAGAGAAAAGGGAACCAATTCAGGCCAGAGGTAGTGACGATAGACAAATGTCTTCCATTTCCTCAGCTAAGTAGTGCGGGTTTATGTTTTTCTACTATTTAATAACGTCTGGTGCACCTCTGTAGATCAGAAAACCTCCATTCCCAAGAACCATCCAGGAGCCACATCCTGAGGCACAGAACCACCATGCTGGGGTGATGCGAGCGACCCACTTTCTAGAACAAGATATGAGCAATGGTCAGGAGCTTGATAAGCAGTTGGACACAGAGCTGAAGCAGGTAAGGGTACCAAGTTTGCCTCAGCCAGGTGGGTATTATGAGGATAACTGGCTTGTCTTCTTGCCTGATCTTGTTCAGCACCCTTAGAATTAGGGGTGTTGAAGGAAAGGCATAGAACACACTCTTCTGCCATGGTAGGAGGAAGGCATCCCCAAGGGAATGGTGATCCATGCCCCTTTGAACAGAAGACAGGTGGCTTCCTGTTAACAGAAGTGACAAAAAGATCAATTTCTGGCATCTCTGGAATGTGCTGCGGAGAACTTGAGTGTCCAGCTCACATTCGTAGTCCTGGGAGAAGTGTCTGCCGAGGGCATTGGCTGTGGCATTCTGGATGCCTAAGAGGTAGACTGTTGAAATCTGGATATGGTAGGCTATACACCAATTCCAGAGCTGTATAGCTTTGATGCACAAAGAGGGGGATCTTGCTTTTCCCTGCCTGTTGATGTAAAACATTCAGGACATGTTTTCCATCATGACCCTGATTGCTTTGCCCCAGATGTGTGGCAGGAAATAGAGGCAAGAGTTCCTGACTGACCTGATCTCCAACAGGTTGATGCAGAGATTGGTTTTGTAAGTTGTCCATCTGCTCTGAACTAGCAGATTGTTGAGGTGGGCTCCCCATCCAACAGGGATGTGTGGGTTTGTTACAGTCACTGATGGGGTTGGGCAACACAAAAGGACATCCAAACGGACATTAAGTTGCTCCTTCCACCAGTTTAGGGAGTTCTTTAGGTGCAAGGGGACCATCATCCACCTGTACAAGGCATCCCTGTCCAAAGAATAGGCAGTTCTGAGCCAATCATGGAAGCAGTTGAGGAGTATTCTTGTGTGATTGGTCACAAAGGTGCAAGATTTTCAGCCAGACATCCAGCCACTTTTGGTTCTTGTCATAGGGGGTAGATCTCCAACCTATAATGTTGATTCACTGCATTCACCACTAGGGAGTTAGGTGCGGGATGGGAAAATAAAGAGTTGGAATCCTAAAGGGGCACGTAGTACTTCTTATCCACCCTGCTGCACGTTGGTGGAATAGTGGCAGGTATTTGCCACATCGTCTTAGCCAGATCCAGGAGAGCCTCATTAATAGGTATCACTGCTCTGGAGAGAGTTGCCAACTGCAAAAATATCTGAAGACACTCGGTACCCAACAACAGGGGCTCTGGTTCATCCAACACCAAGATGTCCATCAAGTATCGGAACTCCTGTGGTTCTGGTAAGGACCCCAATACCAGTACCACAGCTGACATTACCATAACTGGAGCCAACGGCACCTACAATAATGGGTATACTACAGGCATTGTAGACCTCAGGTGCCAATACTTGCTTGGTACCAAAGGTTCCACTTGCAGTGGTACCCCGGAATGAGCTGCTTGCATCAGTACCGAGATGGCTGGTTAAAGCACATGATGGCATCAATGTAGTGGTATCCTTCAGTGACAATGGCAGGGCTGAACTCGATGGTACCCTGTGCTTACGCTCCTTACTGGTGGAGGGTATAGATGCCCTATCAGAGCCATGCTTCCTGTCCTTGGAGCTCCAGGGCTTTGTGGGCCTACCCATACCCAAGGAAGAGTCCTATGCCTCAACAGTACCCTCGGAGACAGATTTCGACAGGAACATGGTCTTTTTTGGAGCTGGGACCTTAGAAAGTTCACGGTCCTCTTTCTGAGAGTCTTCCCAGCAGGTGCCAAAGACTTTCCTTTCTTAGGGGACACATGTCCTGAGGTTGACAGGGCACTCGATCTGTCCAGGGACAGACATACAGGGGGATTGCCTGACCTTGCTCAGAGGGTAAGCTTTATCTCCCTGTTCTTCATAGTCCTGGACTTAAGGGCCAAACAGAAGGAACGCTTCTAGGAGACCTGAGACTCTCCCAAGCAATGAACACACGGAGTGCCAGTCGCTGACCAGTATAGACTCTAGGCAAGAGGCAACATTTGACGCCTGGCAAACCAGGCATACTCCACCAGGAGAAGACAAATCTCCTGGAGGGAAAAAGAGAGGGGGGACAAAAAATAACCCTCTCACCTAAAACTAACTATACCAAAAACTAACATAGAACAATAACCTAACTTTGAGAAAGAGAGAGAGAAGGCCAAGTACACTCTATGCGGACATGCTAGGGCTCCATCTCAGGCTGAGGTGGTAGAGAAGGAACTGATGGCAGGTCACCCAGGCAGCTGTGGTGTCTGCCACAAGGCGGCATGGGGGCACATGCACTGGCAGAATGGATACTGCTAGCTAAAAATTTTCAATCAAGGGCTTGAGAGGTGCATGCGTACCTAAAGTAGAGTACGAACAGAGATGCTACTCGAATCAGCAGTAAGCTCCCAGCTGCAGTGTAGTAAATTGTTGGGATATTTGTTAGAATCCAATTCTGTTTCTTCTTAAACAAATAAGAAAAAGGGGAGACAGAAAAAGAGAGAAACAAATTCTGTCTGATACTTGCAGTTCAGTTGTTGGAAAAATCACTGACAAAGTACACATTACATTACCTAATTATAGGGCTGTCGATTAATCGCAGTTAACTCACGTGATTAACCCAAAAATTTAATCGGAATTTAAAAAATTAATCGTGATTAATCGCAATTTTAATCGCACTGTTAAATAGAGTACCAATTGAAATGTATTAAATATTTTTGGATATTTTTCTACATTTTCAAATATATTGATTTTAATTACAACACAGAATACAAAGTGTACAGTGCTCACTTTGTATTATTTGCACTGTAAAAATGAACAAAAGAAATAGTATTTTTCAATTCACCTCATACAAGTACCATAATGCAATCACTTTATTGTGAAAGTGCAATTTACAAATGTAGATTTTTTTGTTACGTAACTGCACTCAAAAACAAAACAATGTAAAACTTTAGAGCCTACAAGTCCATTCAGTCCTACTTCTTGTTCAGCCAATCACTAAGACAACAAGTTTGTTTACATTTATGGGAGATAATGCTGCTGGCTTCTTATTTACAATGTCACCTGAAAATAAGACTAGGCGTTCACATGGAACTTTTGTAGCCAGCATTGAAAGGTATTTATGTGCCAGATATGTTCAACATTCGTATGCCCCTTCATGCTTCGGCCACCGTTCCAGAGGACATGCTTCCATGCTGATGACGCTCGTTAAAAAAATAATGTGTTAATTACATTTTAGACTGAACTCCTTGGGGGAGAATAGCATGTCTCCTGCTCTGTTTTACCCGCATTCTGCCATATATTTCATGTTATAGCAGTCTCGGATGATAACCCAGCATATGTTGTTCATTTTAAGAACACTTTCACTGCAGAGTTGACAAAACGCAAGGTAGGTACCAATGTGAGATTTCTAGAGAGACAGCACTCAACCCAAGGTTTAAGAATCTGAAGTGCCTTCCAAAATCTGAGAGGGACAAGGTGTGGAGCATGCTTTCAGAAGTCTTAAAAGAGCAACCCTCCGATGTGGAAACTACAGAACCCAAACCACCAAAAAAGAAAATCAACCTTCTAGCTGGTGGCATCTGACTCATATGATGAAAGTGAACATGCGTCGGTCTGCACTGCTTTGGACCTTTATTGAGCAGAACCCCTAATCAGCATGGACGCATGTCCTCTGGAATAGTGGTTGAAGCATGAAGGGACATATGAATCTTTAGCACATCTTCCGACACCAGCTACAAGTGCCCTGCGAACGCCAGTTCCCATTTCCAGGTGACATTGTAAACAAGAAGTGGGAAGCATTATCTCCTGCAAATGTAAACAAATTTGTTTGTCTGAGTGAATGGCTGAACAAGAAGTAGGACTGAGTGGACTTGTAGGCTCTGAAGTTTTACATTGTTTTGTTTTTGAATGCAGTTATTTTTTGTACATAATTCTACATTTATAAGTTCAACTTTCCTGCTAAAGAGATTGCACTACAGTACATGTATTAGGTGAACTGAAAAATACTATTTCTTTTGTTCTTTACAGCACAAATATTTGTAATCAAATATAAATATAAAGTGAGCACTGTATACTGTGTTATGTGAAAAATGTAGAAAACATCCAAAAATATTTAAATAAATGGTATTCTATTTTTGTAATCATGTGATTAATTTTTGTAATCGCTTGACAGCCCTTATTACCCACCAAAGGACTTGGGAAACTTAACTAGAGCGGGCTAAAGCATCGTTTAGCTTGCCTCGTTGGTCATAGCAAAGTGTTGCAAGGTTCACTCTGTCCTCACTAGACAAGCTAACTCTTATTAGATGGAAGACAAGATGAGGAAAAGAAGGTAGGAGGAATAAGATAGGGGAAGAAATTGACACTACAGAGGATGGAGTATTATTTGGTTTGCTTTCCTCAACTCTTCTGGTCAGAGCATGTTTCAGGAAAAAAAGACTTAATGGTATGACAGTATAGCTCTGGGTTTCACCTACTGGTGATGGTGCTGGCCATGATACTGATGCCATGCATAAGCAAATTATCAACTGTTCCCCAGAAAAGCAATGTCGAACATGAATAGCAACCGTCTCCCATGAAAGCTGATAAGTAATAATAAAGGTCCAGACATGCACATGTCCTCTGATCTTAAACATTTTGGCCTGTTTGTATTAACAATTCTGACCTAAACACTTAACTAGAGGTTTGTCAAAGCTCTTAGTGAGGTACAGGCAGCGTACATTGTTCCTTGATTTAAATCACTCCACCCTGACATTATAGGAGGCTGTCAGTGCCAAACACTTCCCATTGTAAACTCATGTTTTAATTTGCTTATAACTTTACAAGCTGTAATTGTTTGGGCTGAAATTTTCCCTGCTGGGTGCCTGCCCGAGGCTGAATTGTTTTGAAAAGTTTCCATTAAAAAACAGTTCAACTGTTTCTCAGAGTGAAGTTAGGGGGAAACTATATTGTTTTGCACATGTTAAAATGTTCTTACAATTAAGTTCCAGTGCCTCCATACTTTGGCATAGGGACTTTAAATGCAGTAGGGATAGAGAGGGTGATGGCTGCCCTTGTGTCAAGGATGTGTCTTTTGCCATCCTTGTGAAAATCCACTGTAATCTGGCTGAGTTATAAACCTCTGAAACTCAGTTTGTGCTGAGGAGAGTCTTCAAAGTTTTCATGTGCATTGTGTATGCTCCATCCCCACATAGCTTTTATGAGCCCAGATTGTACATGCACTACCCCAACAAAGTGAATGAGCATGCTCCACTGTAGGACTACAAGGGCTGAGCTGCAATTTTCCACTGTGGTGCCAAGCACCAGAACTGGGAGCAGGAAGACTGTCTCTCTTGTGCTGTCAATCCCCGCCCTTTCTCCACACACACACGAGGGCCAAATCATGAACCTTTCAGCACTTGTCCACATCTGGCCCCAGTTAAGCAACCAGAAAATAAGACAGGCCACCTGCCTTAGCTAGACCGCCATCCATTCTCTTCCTGCAGTCTTCTGACTCTTCGCAATAAACAAAGCAGGAGTCCTACAGACAGCAGCCTCATTCACAATATCACTCAGATTCACACCCTAAGCATCAGCCGACCTATGAGCTGAGTAAGTTAGGGATCCTGCGAAAAAAGTATGTAATAATGTCATTAAAGACTATCAATGTGTACACACGGGAACCAAATTAAGGATTATGGGCAACTATAATTCTAGCATTGAGTGCCAGACTTTGTAACCTTTATGTTCTTTAAAGGTATTTTAACGAAATTTCATATAAATTGTATGTTCATATTAACATATGATCAAAATATGGAAATAAATAAGGATACACAAAGGCATGCAAAACTGTTACAGGAATTCTAATGTTTTATCTCCAACAACATTATGAAGAAGGAAAAACAGCTTGAGAAAACCATTCAGTTGAAGACTACTAAATTCAGAGGGATGATGATCTCATTAAATGATTCACAGAATGGAAAATTTTAAAGTCTAAGGATTTATACATATTTTAAAAAGCCATATAAAGGTAAACAATTACTTTGTTAGAAAAACTAAGAAGGTAAATTAAACATTAAAAAAACTGCAGAGCAAGTAGGTCTCAACTCAGGATTTCCTCCCAGTGGCAAGTAGCGGGAAGAAGGCAACTAAGACAGCAATTTCTCCAGAATTTAACCATTCATTCCTAAAAAAAAAAAAAAAAAAAAAAAACCACACACCACACAGCCTTAAAGTTTTTATGCTTGAATAGTTTTTTAAAAGATCATAGAGGGTCCAAAAACTGTAGTCTGAAGACCACTCTATTCCTCACACCACTGGTTATTGGTCCATACAGCTGCTTAGTCGCAGGATGCTAGCTTTCATTTCCAACTGCTAGAATTACACTGGAAGACAAGTAAAACTACTTCCCTACATAAAAACTTCTGCTCCTGCCAGAGGGACATTATACAGTTGCAGACAAGAGAACAAGAGTAGTTTGTGTGTGACCATAAGTGGGAGGGGAGGTTATCCATATGACACAGCTTCTATTAAGACGTAATCTGTGATGTTCTCCACGTTAACACAAGAAGAGCTTGTGTTAAATAAGATCCTTTATAACTTTACAACCAACTAAGGGTACAAAAAACAAAGTCTGTTCCTAAGCTGAAGAAACCAGCTCTTTGTTCTGCTCAGCACAACGAGCCAGGCATCGGTGAAGAGTAACTCTCAGAATTATTCAGGCACACTCAACACCTGTACGTAACAATAGCACCTGTGCCAGATTTTTATTAAAAAAAAAAAAAAATCTCTATCATCTATATGAACAAATTAATTCTACAAATCAATCTAAGTCTCTGGTGGAGCGGAGGGGGAGGAGGGGCCATTAAATCATTCTGTCACTGTTTTTCTGGAAGTTGCAGCAGGCCAGTCAGCTGATGGACCCGGAGGTGCAACTGCTTCTTGTTGTTTTGGCATTGCTATGTCTGACACATCATTACCAAGCAAGTCTAATTACTCTGCATGGGGGGTGAGGGGGGTTATACTCAAACTATAATATAACCAAGCTGTACTATTTCTCCGAAAGCCAGTGGGGGTTTCTTTAGTTGAGCCACTTCTGGATACACCTCTACCTCGATATAACGCTGTCCTTGGGAGCCAAAAAAATCTTACCGCATTATAGGTGAAACCGCGTTATATCGAACTTGCTTTGATCTGCCGGAGTGCGCAGCCCCGCCTCCCCGGAGCACTGCTTTACCGCGTTATACCAGAATTCGTGTTATATCGGGTCGCGTTATATCGGGGTAGAGGTGTAGTTTGAATATGCATCAATAACGGCACGATAATTTCTGGCCTCTAGAGCAAAAATGTCCATCTCATCTGGATCCCAGACTCTAACTGATGTGTCTATAACTTGATTATGGTTCCCTACCTTTAGGTGGTCTATACATTTGGCATGTGGTAGAAATATTTACCTTATAAATGATATCTTTGATCATACCTGGCCAATATATTACTGCTTGTCCTCCTTTTGCACTTCACCATTCCCTCAAGTACCCTTTTTCAGTAAGCTATTTTTTCCCTAGTTTAACTGGGCCTACATAGATTCACAGAGTCCAAGACCAGAAGGGACCACTTTGATCATCTAGTCTAACCTCTGTGTAACACAGGCCATAGAACTTCTCCAAAATAATTCCCACAGCATATCTTTTACAAAAACATCCAATCTTGATTTAAAAATGGTCAGTGATGGTGAATCCACCACAAACCTTGGTACATTGTTCCAATGGTTAAATAAGCTCACTGTAATAAAATTATGGCTTATTTGCAGTCTGAATTTGTCTAGCTTCAACTTCCAACCATTGGATCATGTTATACCTTTCTCTGCTAGACTGAAGAGGCCACTATTAAATATTTGTTCCCCAGGTAAATACTTACAGACTATAATCAAGTCACTTTTTAGACTTCTCTTTGTTCAACTAAAATAGACTCAAAGAGCTCAGTCTATCACTAGAAGGCATGTTTCCTATTGCTTTAATCACTCTTGTGGCTCTTCTAGGAACCCTCTCCAATTTATCAACATCCTTCTTGAATAGAGGGTGCCAGAACTGGACATAGTGCTCAGCAGAGGTCACACTAGTGACAAATAAAATAACCTCTATTCCTCCTCTAGAGTCCCGTTTATGCATCCTAGTATAGCCTTAACTCTTTTTGGCTATAGTGTCACAACGGGAGTACATGATCAGCTGATTATCCACCATAGCCCCCTAAATCTTTCAGTGACTGCTTCCCAGGATAGAGTCTCCTTATCCTGTAAATATGGCCTACATTCTTTGTTCCTAGATGTATACGTTTACTTTTAGTCACACTAAAATTAACATTATTTGCATGCACCCAATTTACCCAGTGATCCAGATGGTTCTGGATCAGTGGCCTTTCCTTTTCATTATTTACTACTCCCCCAATTTTGTGTCATCTGCAAATTTTATCAGTGATGATTTTATGTTTCTTCCAGGTCACTGATAAAAATATTAAATAGCATAAGGACAAGAACTGATCCCAGTGGGACTCCGCTGGAAACGCACCTACTCCATGACGACTCCCCGTTTACAATTACATTTGAGACCTATCAGTTAGCCAGTTTATAATCCAGTTAACATGCATTTTTATTTTATACAGTTCTCGTTTTTTAATCAAAATATCATGCTTTACCAAGTCAAACACCTTAGAGAAGTCTAAATATATTATGTCAACATTATTACCCTTATCAACCAAATTTGTAATCTCATGAAAAAAGGTATCAAGGTAGTTTGACAGAGTCTATTTTCCATAAACCCATGTTGAATAGCACTCTCCTTTAATTGTTTATTAAAGAAAGGAGTCCCATCTCAACCGCTCCAATATCTTGCCCAGGATCTATATCATGTTGATGGGCCTGTAACTATCCTGGTCATCCCATTTACCCTTTTTAAAAACTGACCCAACATTAGTTTTCTTTCGCTCTTCTGGAACTTCCCCACTGCTCCAAGACTTACTGAAAATTGGAATTAATTATTCAGCCAGCTCTTTTAAAACTCTTGGGTGCAAGTCTTCTGGACCTGCTGAACTAAAAATGTCTATCTTTAATAGCAGCTGTTTAACATCCTACTGAGATACTAATCGATCGGAAAGATTCAGTTATCTATAAAGTTATCATCATATGATGAGACTATGTAATCTGTTTTCCCCCCAAATAAAGAACAGCAATATTTGCTGAATATTTCTGCCTTTTTTGCATTATTATTGACAATTCTACCATTTCCATCTAGTAGAAGGACCAACAACACCGCCAGGATTCTTTTTGTTCCTAATATATTTTGAAAAATCCTCGTTATTGTCCTGAACTCTGCTGGCCATAGATTTTTCTTGGTGTCCTTTTGCTTCCTTTATGAATTTTCTACAATTTCTAGCTTTTGGTTTATATTCATTAATAATAATTTCCCCTTTCTTCCTTTTTTTTTTTTTTTTTTTTTTTTTTTAATAGCTGCTTTCACTTCCCCTCTAAACCAGGTCAGTTTTTAACTAGCATGGCCTTCTTCCTTGATTGTGGGATTCTGGCTTCTTGAGCGTCTTAGTAAGATGTTCTTAAATGATTCTCAATTATTATTCATTTTTCTGATTAAATTCTTCCTCCTGACTGATTTAGCTCATAACTGTTTTCAGTTTTGTGAAACTGGACCTATTAAAACATCAAGAATATATATAAAGACTGGTCTGGATTTATTCTGCATATTTTACATCTGATCAAGTCATGATCACTTGCACCATTAATTTTTAGTTTTGTGATCAGTTCCTCTTTATCTGGTAGGACAAGGCATAGCTAATAAAGAATTCCCTGGTGTTGACTGCCACTCTTTTTGAATTAGGAAATTGTCATCTATAATGTTTAGAAATTCCAAGGATGCTTTAATACTGTCTGCATGAGATCTCAGGCATATGTCACTCAAATTGAAGTCCCCCAATGTCATGCAGGGTTTTTCCCCCCGATACATTAGAAAAAGGTGCATAAGGAGACAGTCATCCTGGTTCCCGAGTGTGATTTGATGGTCTGTAACAGACACACACCAGCTAGGATCCCATCTAGTGCTGTATCTGTTAGGACACTGATCCATAACTATCCAAAGATAACTTGGAAGAAAATAATCAGTGATTCAAACAGCTAATGCCATTTTTTTGACAAAGCATCACTTTCCCTCCCCTTTTGCCTTCCTGATCCTTCCTAAATAGGTTAACATTCCAATTGTGTGAATCATCCCACCAGGTTTCAGTAATACCAACTAGATCAAATTTATGCTGATAAATGAGCAATACCAATTTCTCTTGTTTGTTACCCAGGCTTGTACCATTGGTGTAAGGCAATTCAAGAATTTCTTCTCTTCATGTGTTTTGGTTAATTAATTTTATCATCTCAAGTGCTCATATCTTCCCTCTTTTTATCCTCTCCCTTTGCTACTAGTTTAACCCCCTCCTGACTACTCTAGCCAGCCTATCCCCATGGAGATTGGTACCCCTTCTATGGAGATGGAGGCCAGCCAAACTATACAGTCCCCTCTCCCCAAAGAAGATGGACCAACATTCCACAAAACCACAACACCTCTACTTTTCACCACTTACCTACCTTTAAGGAGAACACCATCTACCACAGAGAGCATATGCCTGTGATGTACATAGTACTTAGATGCCTTTTTTCCATCTGAGAAGTACAGCATATATCACGGACTGCAGTGTCTCATCCTGTTCTCTATCACCTGTTACTTTTCCCACGTGAGGTGAGACAGCACCTGAGTACTCTACCCAGTTGATGTGGACAACATCAGATTCAGTTTCTGGATCTTGATCTCAATGGGATTATACCTCCCAAATATTGGACAATTAAATAGATTTCCTTGATTGAAATCAATCATATTTTTGAAGTTCCGTAAGATGCTGTGAAACTTATGTGATGCTTGTAATAGATTCTTGAAACAAACAATTAGCAACAGCTTGCAATCAGTTTCAGTCACAATCAACTGACATAGCTGTGGAAAGCTTTGCAACTAAAGGTGATTACCAGAGTGTCCTTTCCAAATTGCATATATCTGCATTCTGTGTTTGTGAAGGCTCTGAATGCCTATACTACAGGTCCCCAGTCAGTCTTTCCTTTGCAGCAGTACTACACTAGTCCATTTTTAGAGGCATGCAAGGAACTTTTTATATGTCAAAAAACATTAAAATATTGCCATGCAAATTCATAGATGAGTACTGTAATATTTTTTTCATTTTCACTGTTTCACGCACCTAAGCAATCTTCTCATATGCACTGTTTTATCAATTAGATTATCTATGAACTTTTCCAACAAAGTTAACACACTCACAATCCCTTGTAAAGTCTCTTTTTGTTTTGCCCTGTCCATACACAGGGTAGCTTGTACTTTCGCAAGACCCAATTCCTGGCTTGATTCCAGATGTAAAATAGGTGTTCTGTCCCCACTGTGACAAAGACACAGGTGTGCCTAACTTCTTGGTTTTCTGCATGCTGGAGCGAAGCAGCAGCTTCCCACCACAGAAATAAGGAATCCATCGCTTGCTGCATCAATAGAGGTCTGTTTTTCAGTCTGCACAATGATCATGTAGGTAATACATGATTTCAGCATCTGTGTCCACCTTGTACACAATGTGCCACTGGTGTTCAATATAATAGTTTAGTTTGTCTACCCTGACTATTATTGTATGGAATCAGTGCACAATGGTTTATCACTGGAACAGGGTTTCCTCACTGCATTTACAGTTTTCTTTTGTCTGTATTGTCAGTCACAGTGATTACACTTACAAACTCTGTACTTTTGCCAAATGCTAAATAGAATCTATATGCACATTCAAATCCACACTTCCCATGCAGCAGTCTATTGCAGGGTTTTGGCACCTTCCCTTGCACTGTTTTCCCCATGTGTTTTCCTCTTGTGTCTGTCTTACTGACTGATAACCTCATGCATTGTAGGACCGTTTTATGGATATCAAGCTCAACATACAACTATGACACTGTAGAAATAAGTACTGCTATGAAACCTATCACCATCTTCGCGAATTCCCTTTACAGGAGACTGCAAATCAATATGTCAGTAACATTAGCAGCCAGGGGGTAGATTTTTCCAGTAATAAAAGAAAACAAAAACTTCTCCAGGAAGCAAATACACAGTATAAAAGGAATTTTGTTGAAATATGTTCAGGATTTGAGTTTAACGTAAACCAATTCTCACATATTTACAAATGATCTCATTTACTACAGAAAAGTCTTTTATTACAGCACTGTATGACAGTCACAAAGCATTAAAGTTAGTGCACCCAATATCTATATATAACAAAATAGTAAGGCATGTATCTGCCTATGCCAACAGTCCTACACCACTGTAATATCAAATATAACAATCACTACCTCTATGCTACAGCTAATTTACATGCAACAATTATAATGGAGGTAATGAGTCAGTAATATGAGAGACAGCACAGATGATGGATTACTTGGCCCAACTGCCACAGTTCTTCAAAGATTGTGTTGAGTTATGTGGTGGTGAATCAAAAGCCCCACAACCCAAAATCACCCAGCACAATCCTCCCCTAATACAAATCAACAGAACCACCTACACAACTCTATAACCAGCACACACAAAAACCCCTGCAGCAGACACACCTCTCATTTGCCACCCACACAAATCAGCATCTCCCAGCACAACACACACACACTTACGATAAAACCATAAACTTGAGCAGCAAAGCCATTGGTCATCACTAGTTCTCATGAAATTTTAGCTACTTATGCACAAAATCTACTCATCTCATCTACTTGAGGTAATGGATAAAAATTAGTTCGTTTACTCTCCTGGCAAAACAAAATATATCCAAGAGTAACAGAATTTAGCACAGTGGGTCTCAAACTTTTTTACTGGTGACCCCTTTCACACAGCAAGCCTCTGAGTGCGACCCCCCTAATAAATTAAACACAGTTTTTAATATATTTAACACTATTATAAATGCTGGAGGCAAATGGGGTTTGTGGTGGAGATTGAGAGCTCACAAACGCCCATGTAATAACCTCACGACCCCCTGAGGGGTCCCGACCCCCAGTTTGAGAACCCCTGATTTAGCAAGATATGACACTTTCAAGATTAAATCTCAGTGACACTATGAACTCTGAAGATCAAGTAAGCCATCCTGTAGTTTACAAGTATATCAAAGCAAACATACTTTAGAGGTAACATTCGAAGAACATACACTTAAACTGGTAAAAAAAAAAAAGGGCAGATAGTGGAAAAGGAATTAAAAATTAGGCTTTAGGAATCCTGTGGCAAAAAGGACTCTTGTAATTAAAATGTGTAATGCATACGCAGAAGAAGTGATTTAAAATTTCACAAGATATTCAGGTGTCCATATTTTAACCTTTCACTTTAATATCTTTTTTGGTTCTTTTTGTTTTAACATCTCAGCCCCTTTACCTTAATTTCCTGTTAGAAGGGAGGGGCTGCTGCATTCCTGTTGATAAGGTTAGACACAAAGACCTATTAGGAAAACAGCAGTATTCTAGTTAAACTAAGCTGGGACAGTGGTGTCACCCTCCTTCTGCATCCTTTGTTAAAGGTTTGACTTAATGGAGAGACCACAGTATTAATGCTGATTTGGAGAAAGGATGGTGGTATGCACCACAAGCAAGCATTTGAAAGATGCAGTTGAAAGGAGTGGGGAGACAGTTTTGGATTGACACAGCTGCCCCATTGCATGGAGCTTGCAGCATTACATGGGAAAAGGATCTGGCAACCTTCAGGTTCATTTCTCTTTGACACTTGGGTCACATCTAGACTAGGATTTATGGTTGTTATAGCTCAATGATTCCCTCAACTCTAATTCACCCTTTGATCATATTCCCAAATCTCTAAATTGTGAGCTTGATAAATTACAAATCTGTCAGCTAATCCAGGTCAAAGCCTAGGCTTTAGGCCTGTGTTAGGCTCAGTGTGTCAGTGTACCTCCAGGTCAGTGCAGGATTAAAACAAATCTAAATCAGTTCTTCAAAATGACCAGTGAGGATGCCTGACCATCTGCTCCCCTCCCAGTTCTCCTTGGTCAAGAGGTCACAGAGTCTAGAACAGGGGTGGGCAAACTACAGCCCACGGGTCACTTCCGGCCCATCAGATGCTTTTATCCGGTCCTCGAGCTCCCACAAGAGAGCGGGGGCTTGCCCAGCGCTCCCCAGCCCCCAACTGACAATTCCACCATCTTCCTGCACACACAGAGCCACGCTGTGCAGGCGTGACTTCACCACGCTGTTTCCAGGATCAGAACCCCAACCCGACCCACCAGCAGCCCCCACCAATGCAGCAGCACACCCAATCCCCTCCCAGTCTCCTATGGTCCCACCCTTGAGAGCCTCAAAACCACCCAAGGGCCACTCCTGTCTCAAATAGGGTGCCTCTTCCCATGGCGGTGCCTGGTACGGCCACCTTGGTGTCACTGTCGGCAGGGCCCCTAGGAGTCCCCAGTACCACCCCTCTAGAGCCTTGGTGTCACTGTCGGCAGGGCCCCTAGGAGTCCCCAGTACCACCCCTCTAGAGCCCCACACACACACACCATGAATCCCACCTCCCCCCATCTCGGTAACATCCCTTATAGAGCCACGCCCCCCCACCATGCTAAACCCCATAGAGTCCCTTCCCCCACTGGGCATTCATGGCCCGCCATACAATTTCCATACCCAGATGCAGCCCTCAGGCCAAAAAGTTTGCCCACCCCTGATCTAGAAGCTACAAAACTGTACATATTGTCCAGCACATTGTTATGGCCTTTCCTTGTGAGCGGTTTACATTAATCAACTTTTCTTTCCACAAGGTCCTGGATTCAAATACATGGCTAGCAAAAGGCATTACAGGTTGCCTTCTGGCCAGAGGCAGTCATAAAAAGTACCAGTAAACTTTTGGAGTGAGGTGCCATCAGTGCATGACTTTGGTTCCAGTAATAGGAATAAAAGCCTATTATAATGGCATTGCAAAGAAGCTCATCCAGATGGAGATATATTGGACGGGAGACCAATTCAGGGAGGAGATAAGGTGCCTGAAAGATACCTGCCAAAAAGCTAAGGATAACGCCAAATATGGAAGGGGCCTTATTCACTTTCAATTTTATGGTGAAATGGACCATATAATTAGCATATGCCCTAACACAATCCCAGAACATACTATGGACAGTCAGGCCCATCATTCTACTAAAATGGGACAAGAATGACCCCAAGCTCGGAGTCACAGAAACTGTGGCTGATACCACTGAAATAGGGCCGACCACAGCTGAAACTTCATGGCCTGAGAAAATGCTGACAGAATCCCAGGACTTCTTCTAGGAACTTTCAAACACACACATCACTGGTGGTAGATCCAGACATCAACAATGTTGAGAACACACCTTCTCAGGCTTGTAAATAACCTTTATAATTTTATATTTGTAAAGATGTGGTCTGGGAGTAATGGTGGCCACTGTTAAAAGCTTTACTATTGCAGATGTTACATTTTACAGCAAAAATGTAGTGTCCCTTCACCCTCATTCCTCCCTACTTTCCCCACCCCCAATCCTTGCACTTGCACATAGACATGTTCCTGATAAATGACAAGGGGGGGGGGGGGGGGGGGAAGAGAGAGACAGAAAAGTGCACACACACAAGGTCTGATGCTTAACCAAGTGTATTTTTATTGTTATGACAGTAATGGGCAGATTTCAACTGGTATACATGCAAACAGCAAGTCATAATTCATTAGCCATATAAGGAAACACTAATTCACATACAGCTCACGTGTCACTGTGCCAGTAAATGGTACTAACTGCATATGCTGGCAAAAATGCAATACAGGGAAACAGTTTTCCTCCATAAAGCAAAGCATAGGCCACACACTGAAAAAAACAAAAACACACACAAAGGTGTTGAACACACACATGCATTTAGGACAGTGGTTCCCAAACTTTAACAACCTGTGAACCCTTCACTAAAATGTCAAGTCTCGCAAACCCCCTCCTAAAAATGAATATTTCCAGGGATTTTCTCCTTTACCTGCATATAAATTATAAAAGCAGTGATCTTGGAAATATAAAATTGGTTTTATGACAGGATTATTACACACTTTATTATTAATCATTACAGTATTTTATTACATTATGAAAACGGCAACAAATTTCCAAGATCTCACTTTCGTAGCTTGTATCACTTTGAATAAGCCTGTTATAAAGACAAGGCTCCTATGCTTCATCAAGAAACAGCATGAAGGCATTTAAGAAGCCAACTCAAAGAGTTCCTCCTACACAAGCATTCAGGTCTTGAGCAGTCCAGGCAAACAACGCACGTTACAACAAAGCTTAAACTTGTTCTTCATCATAATTTTAAAAACAATACAAGCGGCCTATTTCATTTTAAAAACAGCAAAAAAAATCCACCTCCCTTTCCATTTCTTATAAGGAGTCTTGAAGTTTAAATCTCCTCAGTGTGATAGATATGCTTGCTTTGATCTGCTTAGCTCTTGGAAGTCCAGGGGCTCCGGGCTGCTGGTCCCGTGCTGTCCGGGGTGCCTAGGGACAGCTCTGTCCGCCATTAGGGAATTTTTTCCCCCCCAAGACCCCCCTGTAACATTTCACGAACCCGCAAGGGTTCAACAAACCCCAGTTTGGGAACCACTGATTTAGGGAGAATGGTGGTGATGGGGAAGAGGAGATATTGCATTCTGCAAGTACCTGTAACAGACTTTACCTTAAAAGCTTGTTAATTTTAGATCTTATCTTTGCCTATGCCTGTGAAAAAATGTGAGAAAACTTTTCACTAAGCAAATTCTCCAAGGGATCAAGTAAATTGTGTGGAAAGCTAAGCCAGCCTCTGCCTCCTCCTCCCGCCACATCTCATCTCAAACAGAACTCTTACCTATGCCTTTCCTCCAGTAGTTTGGTGTTATCGAACAGACGAAAAAATCAACTGCAAATGGTGCTGAATTTTGTCCAACTGCCTGCAACATTTGTTCTCTTTTCCACTCTGGCAACTCTAGAATTCTGCTATAGTTCACAGTAGCCACTACATAAAATAATGTGGAATATTTACTGCCACTGCTCCCCTCGGCTTTTGAGCTTCTCCCTTGACCCCACCACCTGATAATCAGTATTAAAAAAAAATTTTAAATTACTTCATCTAAATTTTGAAAAGTAAACTACTAACAAAATATGAAATGGTGTCTACCCCCCTAACACTGGAGAAGATGAGAAAAATGCCTCAAGTTAAGTTTGGCATGTAAAACCATAGATAAAAAGCACCCATGTTGCTGGAAAGTGTAAGAAAAATGTGATAAACCATGGAAATTATGCTTATTTACTCCCTCCCCCCATCCACGCTTTATTTTTATTTTTTTAAAGTTCCCTCTACTTCCTCCCAGGACATCTCAAGGCTTACTCTTTAAAAAAAAAAAAAAAAGGAGACCCATGAATGCCTCAAACATTGAGCAACCCCCTCATCAAGCAATGAAGAATCAGGGCAGGCATGCTACAGGAGTTCCAAAGGGAAATTGCTGGTCAATATGACCAGTGCTATCAGCTGGAGCTAAAAAAGACAAAGATGCTTGAAAGTTGATGGACAAAACCAAAGCCAGGACTTAGGACAACAAATGTAGAATACATGATCAGGAGATGAAAGTGCAGGACAGGCAGATCTTTTTAGTTCTAATGATGCAAAAGAGTGGACAACTAGCCTGACCACTTTGGTTCTATGCCTGCACTCACATCCTCATCCCCACAGTATACACTGCAGCCTCTTTACAAGTGCTCTTTACACACTACACTGGTCTCTGGGAAGAGTTTGTAATTGGAGCTATGGTCAAGTGTAGTAATCGCTTCTCGGCTCTCCGAGCTCTGGTCAAGTGTAGATAGTCTCTTGGTCTATCCAAGGCTGTGATCAAGTGTCTTGATGTTTTTGGTCTTTTGGCCTTGAGATGAAAACCTTGTCTTTGCTTCTGGGACCTTGAAGTGAAAAAATATTCTCTAAGTTATATCTGTCAAAGTCCAATGGCTCATGCTGTGAAGTGGAGAGAGTCTGTGTACTGACAGCAAATTTGAACTCTTTGTTGATTCAATAGTTCGGGAATTGCTGCAGACCTTGTAATAGTCACAGTAGATCTGAGAATCACTGTTGTCTCACCCAGCCTGGGACAACAGCAGCAGCCGTGGTTTTGTGTTTGATTTTCCTGAGAACTCTGAATTAGAGGAATTGGAAGAATGCATAGAGGCGATCTACCCACACAGGCTAGAAAGAATGTATCCAAGATGAACTGGTTGTCTGCTCCTACTGTGAAGCAA
Organism: Terrapene triunguis; assembly: GCF_002925995.2. Taxonomy (NCBI): domain Eukaryota; kingdom Metazoa; phylum Chordata; order Testudines; family Emydidae; genus Terrapene; species Terrapene triunguis. Next base: position 1,890,918 of record NW_020664439.1, read on the forward strand.
AACCTCTGGCATCTGGAAATACATCTTGCCAAACATTCCCACAGAGGGAAATATTGTTCACTAACAATTCTTGAATGACCACTCATGCTGACTGTGTAAATGTCTGCCCAGCTGGTCTGCCAATATATTGTCCATGCATGCAAGGTGTAGAGCTATAAGATTAGTTTGGTACAACTCCCAACTCCCACAGGGCTATACAACTCTGCACAGTTGGCCAGAATGTGCTCCACCTTGTCTGTTGACGTAAAACATCATAGTCAATACTTGCACCACCCCACCCTACAGTTGAGAAAGAAAGGGCTCAAGAGCCCAACATATGAAGGATGCATCTCTCAATAGGGGAATATCAATTTCATAAACATGCCATTTGTATGTGATATATAGCGTCTTGCTAGCCAATGGAGAGAGTTCATCTTTAGATATGCATAGAGTTACGTACATCACAGACACCATAAGGCAAATTGTGTAAGGAAGAACATCAATCACTGTATGACATGAGTTCTCCTGTTCCACTTCCAAGTACTATGAAGATTTTCAAGTATCTTTCTTCCAGAAGGAAAGCACTGCCTTTTTGAGAGCTCAAACCCAGATCATGACTTTTACTGGCAATTCTGAATTGTGTGATTTTGTCCAATTTATTTTGAAACCAAACGTTTTGAATGAGGTATGTATTTATAATATAGCTTTTGCTCCAGATCATTCTATTAGAATACCATGATGTGCCAAACATTCAAGTCAGGATATGGGTATCCTGACATCTCAATTGTGCCTGTACTGCTGAAAAAGGTTTGTGAACACTTGAGGTGCCGTAGACATACCAAATGGTAGGCCCTTGTGTTGATCATCTCCCCCACAACAAGCTTTAAGTATTTTCAATGCAAATATCTGAATGAGATGTGTAAATAAGCATCTTGCAAATTGAGAACCCAAACCCAATCTTAAGTCTTTAAAGCGCCACCAGACTCCTTGTTGTTTTTGTGGATACAGACTAACACGGCTACCCCCGATACTTGACAAGGATGTGATGGTTGAAGCTATAGTAAGCATGAGAAATCTGAATCTTCTGATGACAGAACTGAGCTTCCAAAGGTCTACAATGAGTTGGAGACCTCCTTTGGGATCAAAAAGTACCTGCAATAAAATTCCTTCCCCAAAAATCTTCAGGAACTAAATCTCATGGCACTGACTCTAGTAGTGAACCAACTTCTGATCTTAGCAAGTTCTCATGAGAAGGATCCCTGAAGAGGGATGAGGAAGCAGGAGTTGGGCAGAATGCTGGTGTCAAACTGAATAGAGTAACCCTGTTAAACAATCTCCAAGATTCACAAGTCTGTGGTGACAGTACTCCAATGCTCTAATAAATTGGAGACTGTTTCCAAATGAAAAAGAGGCTGTTTACAGGTTTAAATCCTGTCTGGTGTTTTCATGAATCCTGTCAAACCAAGAGGCCAGTGCAGAGGTAGATGAGGCAGCAGATCTACCTTTTAACTTAAAAGTTTGTAGGGTTTGTGTGTCTGTTGAAGTTGAGCAGGTGATCGTTGCTGGTATTTCCCTGAAAGGAACAGGAAGCAGAGATTGTCTCTAGTAACAAAACACTGGTACCCCAAATCTCTTCCTAGAATGTTGTGAAATCCCTAGACCTTGTTATAGACTTGTATCTTTTAATTTCTCTAGGAGTTTCTCTTTTATAGTTAAGCAGCCCTTCACCATCAAATAGGAAGTCTCTATCCACGTTCTTACTTCCAAAAGAAGTCCAGATGAACATAGCCACAAGTAACACATCAAAGTAACTGAGGGTTCTACAGCTTCAGATGCTAGATCAGAAGCATTGAAGGAATATCTTAGGGTGTGGTTAGCAACCAAACAACCTTCAGTAATCAATGCTTTGACCAGTTTGCTCTGGTCTTCTGGCAGCAACTGGGGAAACAGTGCTATTTTCTCCTATAAATGATATTAGTAATAGGACATCACTGCCTGATAACTAGCTATTTTAATGCCCAGAGCATCTAGCTTCTTACCTTCTCTGTCAGAGATTGCAGAGTGGACTTGAGTCCCATTAGCTCTTTGAGCTGCAGATCCCACCACTAATGAATTTTGAGAAGGATGGGTGTGGAAGCCCTTAGGAGACAGTTTTTAGAAGTTGCCAAGATGCAGGGTTTAAGTGAGTATTTTTCACTGGCTGTAATAAACTTTCTAAGAGGACAGACTCCTAGAAGATGAAACCAAAACATCAAAAACTGGGTGTGTAGTTTTCTCCGATGCTACTGAAGGGATTTTTAAGGTAGTTATCCTTCCTATGAGCTCATGAAATTGGAGCGTATCTTTGGAAGGAGCGGAAGATGATGTTGCACCCAAACAGTCATCCAGTGAAGTTTAAACATCAGTAGCTGTATCTGCATTCAGACATCCAATAAGATGTTCTACTTCCTCTTCAGATGATATGTGTGGGATTAGTAAAAGGAGATGGTTCCCTAAATACCAATGATCGTGATAGATCTGGGCAGAACAAATCTGGTGCAGGACATTTGTACCAAACCCTGGGAGAAGGCTCCCTTTACAGCTACTTTTCTTCAGACCTCTTAAAAATAGGGTAATACCTAGTGAAGGCCAATATGACCACATTGCCCTTGTGGTACCTCCCAGTCCTACCAGCACCCAGCGGGTAACTCCCCAACATAATCCCTGGGGGAGAGAGGGTGATCTCGCAGTCTGAAGAGATGGAAACAAGAGTTTTGATAATGCTCTCTAGGTTCCCTGATCTATTCCCTAGGAAGAGAGCAAGGAAAGGCATCAGACCAGTTATGGTTTGCTTGCAGATCTGAATGTGAATCCAAAGCCCAATCCAAAGAAGTCTCTAAAGGTAAGAGCAGCAGCTCGGGTAACTGCAAAGTTCAAAAGCCCAGACATATTTCCCTGGAGAACCAGCTGAGGTCTTAGGGGGAGGTTTGCATAGCTAAGGAAACAGGTTTAACCTTGCAAGATTTTTTTCCTTCCTGGAGAAAGAGAAGGAAGAACTGGCTCCAATGCCTTACACTTCTTTCCTCTATCTTTGGGCACTGATGGAAACTTATCCAGTGCTGTAATGGGGGACCCCAATCCAAAGGCAGATCTGAATGAAGGAGTTCAAGGAACTCTATGGGATGAATCTGAGCCATCATGGTAACCATGGATCTAGTAAAATCTGCTGACTTCAAGGAAGCATCAGGTGAATTACAGGTTTATAAGGAGGTTTCAAAGGTCTTTAGAGGTCAGAGCCTTATGAGAATGCTTTTGCACTTCAGTGAGCAGAAATGGGAAAGCCAGATTCTTCAAGATATGCTCTCGGGGACTGTTTTTTTCAGCAGAGACCAAGCATTTGTGCTCGGTCAAAGCTGATTTTTGTGGATTCATAGTTACTGGAACGTTTAGTGTAGCTTCAGTCAAGGAAGCAGATATCTGCAGCAAAACATTGTCAGACTTCTTCGTCCCTTCAATGGTCAGAACTAAGACTGGTCTCCCAGCTCTTATGTATTCCTGCATATCAGAGCCAGAAGGTTTAGCCACTAACGCTTCATGCAATAGCATAGCCTGGAGGTGATTCTGATGTTCCTTTCTGGTCCTGGGGTGAAGGCACTGCACATAGAGCAACAAGGCGGCGAATGACCTTCCCCCAAGCAGGCCAAACCTTGCACCTGTGGCTATGAAGCAAGAAAAGTGGCAGGGCAAGAAGCACACCTTGAACTCTTGTTCCTAAGTCTTCAGTTAGAACATGTGTGAACCACAGATCTCCACTCAAGCCCAAATTTTTTAAGGTATTTAGGCACTGCTGCACTTAGTGTTTCAATCCCTGATTTCAGAGCCTAAATCTCATTTTCCAAAGTGATTTTAGGCACTCTGGATTTAGGCTCTTAACTGCCTAAATCTGTTTTGAAAATGAGTTTTAGGCTCCAAAAAAAAAAACAGTTAGGCATTCCTACCAAAATCTATCAAAAATCTTTGGTAAAAACAACAAATAAAATTTAAAACCTGAGTATACTAGAAACATGGCAGCAGCCCTGGGAACAATCCATTCTGAAGGACAGAATGAGGTTTCTAGTCAGTCTACTACCACAGTTGGAAGGAACAGAGGCACTCAGTTCCAAATGTTCAGAACTGTAAGGGAAAGGAAGAAGAATGCTCCAACGATCATTGCTACTAAAAGATTCCACCACTGCAATCTGCACAGTTGGTGCATCCCCAGATTATTCTTTGAGGGGGCCTCCGCACAAATACATTTATTAACAATGCACAGGTAATATCACACAGTATATATCATCCATAAATGTATCGCCATTACTGCTAGAAACATGAGACAGACACAGTTCCCAACAAAATCCATAGTAATTGCAAATGCATTTCCAATCATAAAGTGCATTGATAGTCTCTCCATACAAATTTCCAAAGCTCACCTGGTGCTAAACCCATGAACCAGTAGTCTGCTTTCGGGCTGGCTGAAAGCTGCTTGCAAGGCATTTGTGTTTGCCAACTACTCTGATGGAAAAGTCAAATATGCAGAAACACGTTCCTATCACCGCAAGAACATTTTGTAGCGACCAGTCATTATGATTAAGTAAGCTTCTCCATCATGTCTTGAGCCGTCCAGAAACACTTTCAATCCATCTGCCAAGGTTGTAGTTACGACGTCTTCTATCTGGCTGCCTTGAGTCAGGGTAAGTCTCATAATGACCCACGGAAACAGTGGGTAGCAAAGTCCCCAAGAATAGTAGTGGGAACATTGATGTATATGTTGTTCTTCAGAAAAGCGTTCCTGCCTGCTCACAAACAAATACTGCAGAGTTCCTAAACATCCTGGTGTCCTGCACTTTGCTAGTACTTGCAGTATTTATACCCATAAACCACTCCTAATGGTCTAAAACACCTGAATCACAATTGAGTAATAGCCCTTTTTATTAATGTACTCATTTGCACTTTGTGGACAGCAGATTATGGGCACGTATAGCTCCTGTACAGTTTGGAAATCCCAGCTGCAAGAACCCCTCAATGATTTCAGGGACATTAGCCGCCTTCACGACATGTCTACAGCCCAGCACTTTTATAGCCAAATAAACCCCACAGACTAGGGCACCCACAATGAACCTACCAACCCCAAACTTATTCCCAACAGATAGGAAACTGGCAACATCTGACTCTGACTCTTACTATAAAGGGTAACACGCACCCATCTGACCTGATATTGAGGTTTTGTCATCTGAGCCTGATGGACTCCTCAGACAACTTCAAAAACATGGCCCTGTTCATCTGAAAGCCTGCACTCACTACTGGTCATCCAAGGTCTCCAGAACCAATAGTCCCAACAATATGTTTGAGGACTAGACCCAGAACCACCACTCAATCTACTGCATTTCATTAATCAGTAAAAGAAATCACAATATCTGAGAAGTATCTCCTGGAGCTTGTTCACCAATAATTCACACTTGTTAGGATTGCCATTCCTGGATCAGCAATCTACTCAGGACACTCTCACTGAGAACTCTCATTGGCTGGAGAAAAGATAAGATGCTGGAAAGTACGGCAAGAGGCACTCAAGTGAGGAATCCAAGCTCCCAGGCAAGAAAAGGTGCTCACAACCAGGTAGCTGATAAGGGTACAGCCTTCCAGTCCAGTGAATTCCTGAGATCATTTATTGAAGTCATCTAGCCATCTAGAATCCGCAAATGAACAAATGAGACCTCTCAAAAGGCCATGCAAAATCAGCTTGGCCCAGGAACTCTGGAATGCATAAATCATTGAACCTAACATGAATGAATGATGCAACAATGTACATAGAAAGAGACTAAAATTTTAGACACATGACTGCTATGTGTACATGTGATCCATTATGTTGTTATAATTGAGATACACAACTCAAGTTAAGAACAACCCAGGTAACTCTAGTCTAGACAAGGCTTTACCTCCAACAGCTACCTTACTGCAGCCTTGGACAGTGGAAATAGCAAGACTAATTACCCATATACTCAGGCCTTCATCTATCCCTGCCTCCCCTAATTTCAGAGACAGAACCTACCTGTAGTACATAATTCAAACCATAAATAATTATATCGCAATTATAATTCAAACTACTTCACATTCCCCTTGTCAGAAGCCAAAGATCTCCCATCCATTAAAATAAGCAAGGGTGGACAGGGGGAATCCCTGCAGATCACCAGGGAGTGAGGGGAGTTTGAGTGGTGCAAGGCAATCACAGAGAAATAAAAACAATTCTTGGAAACACAGCGAGTTACCCTGCCTCATCAGCCCTTATCTTCTCATCCACAGGTCACCACACTATGGTGCTGCTCCCCTCATCATTATGCTGCTTTCATGCTTTCTGCCAGGTCACAGCATCACCTCTTCCCACTGCTAACACCATGTCACCTTGCTCCTGCCCCTTCCTCACCTTCAGATCTCAGTGCTCCCAGTCCCAATGTTTTCTTTTGTTCCCAGGCCATAAAGCTGCTGATACTGCCTCCACCTCACCTCACTGAGTACTGTGCTAGTAGTGTTGATGGTGGCACCCTGCTTCCCAAGTCACAAAGCCACAATGGACCATAACCCACCTCCAGTCACAGCACCACTGCCCACCCCCCATCATGGTCACCATACCATTGCTGCTTCCAATATCCCTCCTACCCCTATGGGTGACAGCACCACCAGTACAGCTTCTGCCCACCACACCATAAGTCCACAGCATCAGTGCCATTCCTGCCCAATTCACCCCCAGCTCACAGGGCATGCCCTGCTGTCCACCTCCTCCCTTCCCTGCCCAGCTCACAGTATTGCCACCACCACTGCCAATCAATTGTTCCCACAGGTCACAGTGCCACCAAGTTACAATGCCATTGCTGCCACTTCCCAGACATACAAATCACTACACCTCCACCCAATCCACACAGGTCAAAGCTGATGACACTCCTACCCACTATGTCCCTCCCAAGTGTCAACCCCGCCAGAGATATCCCCCACTTGCCCCCTCCAAGTCACAGTGAGGCTGCCAATGATCCTTAACCCCAACAACCCCAGGTTATTGCTTCCTATGTCTTCCTCCAACCACTGCTGCTGCTGTCCACCTCCCAGATATCCCAGCACCATTGCTACTGTGGCCCACATCCCTGCCCAGGTTTGCTGCCAATCTTGCTTCCACTGCACACCTCCCTCCCCTACTACCCACCAGCCCCTTCATCCCCTGGTCACAGCACTGCCAAAGATCCTGCTCCTGCTAACCACCCACATCCCCCTTCCAGTCACAGAACCACCAACCCACTACTGCTACCCACCTCCCAATCCATGTCATAGTACCTTCAATCCCACCCCTGCTTACCAAACTGCTTCAACAGCTCACACCACTGCCCAACCCCACTCATATTGCCCACCTCCCCCTGCAACTCACAGTGCAGCCAACTATACCATTGGCCACCTCTCACCCAGATCCCAGCACTGCCACCAACCCCAACCCCACCCCAGACCACAGTGCCACTAACCCCACTCCCATCACAGATAACAGTGCTACTGCCTGTGCTCCCACTGTCTGCAGCCTGCCCCAGCTGAAAGCATTACAGCCCCCACCACCCGCCCCAGCCAGGTGACAGCGCTGTACCCCCGCCACACACAGCCCAGTCTAGGTCACAGCGCTGTTGACCCCACAGCCTGCCCCAGGGCACAGCACCGCCAAACACCCCACTTGCACTCTTCGGCCTCGCCCCAGGTCAGAGCGCCACCAACCACACTCGTGCCCCCACCGCCCACCCCCGGTCACAGGACCGTCGTCCCCCCCCCCCCCCCCCCCCCCCTCACACTCCCCCGGCGCCCCCCCCCCCCCCCTATATGACAGAACCGCCGACCCCGCGGCCGCCCCCGCCGCCTTTGCGATGACAGAGCCGCCAACCCCGCTCGCGCTCCCACCACCCGCCGCAGGTCGCAGCTCCAGGGGTTGCTGAGGAAACAGCGGGCCTGGCCCAACGCAGGGCAGGGGGACCTTATCCCCGCGCCGCCGCTAAGGCCCAGGCCCGGCGGCAGGAGAGGCCGCTCTGTCCGCCCGGCAGCCCCGCCGGAGACAATGAGATGGCGGCAATCGCCCCGCCCGGGGGACCCGCTGCTCCGGCAGGAGCCGCGCCGCCCCGCCTCCTCTTCTCTCTCCTCCCCTCCCCGCACGGGCAGCGCCAGCTCCCGGCCCAGCCGCCGCGGAGACCGAGCGAGCGGCCCCAACCCGCTGCCCCCGCCCCCCGCGCCTCCATCTTGGATCGGCGCCTTAGAGTCGTCCCCCCCGCGCGCGCCCCGCTCACCTCGGGCCGGGCAGCGCCCCTGGAGCCTGCGCTACGGCTGGCGCGTGGGGTCTAGGTGGGTGCGGGCCGGAGCCAGGCCGGGGCCGGGGCGGTGGCGTTCGCGGGGGCCGCGCTCAGCGGAGCCGCAATCCTAAACCGCCATCTGGCGGCATTTCCGACCCGCCAATGGCGCAGCCGCCGCCGCGCGCCGGAGCCCGAGCGCCCCCTGCCGGCCGCGCGCCGCCACTACCCCTCCCGAACTAGCCGATCGGTCCCACCTCCGTCTGAGCGCGGCACTCGGGGGCGGGGCGCCGCAAACCACTTTCGCGCGAAAACCGTGGACATGCGCAGAACGCTCTGTGTCCGTGCGCCCCAGTGCACAGGAGCAGTGTGCGCGCACGCTATCCTAAGGAGCGTAAGGCGTCACGGTTCGCCAGTGTTTGTCCCGGCTTAGTGATGGGTGGGGTTGGCGGGCGCTGCCCCTTAGGCTGGGAGACGGGAAAGAACTCTGGGGCCCTTAGGCTCGCTCTTCCCGTACCCCGCCCGCTGGAACTCCTCTTCCAGGGCGCCATCTGGTGGGCGGAGCGTGTGCGAAGGGGCAGAGTGGAGCCTGCCGGGTCGCGTGCCTGGGGCTGGGGCGAAGGGCTCGCGCCTTCCTCCCGCGCGCTCTGCACTCACCTGAGGCCCGTAGTGCCCACAGCAGGCCATGTCCCGGGGCGTGCGCTGGGCCCGGCGTGCTGGGGAGCTGGGTTGTCTCCCGCTGGTCCTTGCTAAGTGAAGGACGGAATAGCCCCTGGTGGTGGAAGCGAGTTTGGAACTCGTGGTCCTTAGTGTGCTGCCTCTTCCCCTGCTCCTCTTGGGGCCTGTTCTGCCTAGAGACAGGACTTGGGCTGTCGGGATGCTCCAAGCTACTTTCTAAGACATACCCTGCCAGGGTTTCGTTTGCATCTGACCCCGGGCCTAATTTCAGGTTCCTGTACAGCATAGCACTGGGAGCCTGGCATGAACTGATTCTGGTATGCTATCCTATGCTGGCTCTGATCCAGCCATCCAGAACTGTGGCTTGAATTGGAAGGGGGGAAAGTAATATTTTTCTTCTCTGGTCCTCCAGAAAGCTGAGGATGAAAGAGTTGTCACCATAGGTTGTGTAGATCTTCAAAATAAGATTTTACAGGCCTTTCTGGTCTCCTTCAGTAGTGTTGAGATATGCCCTTCAGCAGAATTGAGGCCCTATAGGCATGTACCTTGGGCTTTGGCTCCCAGTCTTGTGATGAGTCAGAATCTTAGCTTTCATGAAGAAAAGCTGTGTTTCTAGCCTTTATGGTTGTTGGACAATGGGGGAAGCTTTTAAATATGAACCAAATGTAATTAATGCAGGGACATTTATCTAAGTGCAGACTCCAGCAGAGGAAGATGATTTCACACCAAAGCAGGTCTGACTTCTTTCACTCGATGAATGTGCGGTCAAGCTAGTGACCAGGCTTTGATCTCACACTAGGCTCTGGGATTGGCTTCCAGTTTCAAGACAGACATCCCTGGCTCTCCTATTCTGTCTTTTTTTGGGTCCAATGGACAGAAAGGGGAGAAAAAAAGTGATGTTATCTAACCAAGTGTCATGCTGGTACTTGCAATAGACCTATAATTCACTACCAAAAACTTTGTTAATCTAGAGTTCAGGTTGTCTAACACTGCATTGGGCCATTCCAAAATTAACTTTAACCTCTGAAAACCAAGAAATGCAGAGTTAAGATAATGTCTTGCACACTCTCTTAGCATTGCTTGGAGCTGGCAGTAAACATTGAGACCAAACCAAACTTCACCTATCCTTAAGAAAAAACAACATGCTCCAGAAGGATACAGGCCTATGATTGCTGAGGTATTGGTTGGGACATCACTCAAAAGGAGCGGAGTTAAGATTGTATTCGGGGGAGGGAGGGTAGCAAGTTTTTGCAGCAAATTCCCTTCATTTTTGATGGAAGGCACAGTTTAAGGGCTCGAGGAGGCTTCCTGGCCATTCCTTGCTGCCAGTCAGTTACCAGCTCTGTCTTCCTGATGGCTCCTCCATGTAGGGCTGGAGAGAAGGTGGTAGTCAATGGGCTGTGAGGAGTGCATCTACCAACTGGAGGCAGGAAGTGGCCTAAAAGTTCCTATTTTGAGGCTAGTGTAGGGAGAAGTGAAGGGACTTGGCTTGGCATGCCAATCTGAAGCATAGGAGGCCCCCAAAGGAACCACTAACTTTGGCTTGAATAGAGACTGGGAGTGGCTGGGTCATTACACAAATCGAATCTATTTCCCCGTGTTAAGTATTCTCACACCTTTTTGTCAACTGTCTGAAATGGGCCATCTTGATTATCACTACAAAACATTTTTTTCTCCTGCTGATAATAGATCATCTTAATTAATTAGCCTCTTAGAGTTGGTATGGCAACTTCCACCTTTTCATGTTCTCTGTATGTATATATATCTTCTTACTGTATCTTCTATGCATCTGATGAAGTGGGCTGTAGCCCATGAAAGCTTATGCTCAAATAAATTTGTTAGTCTCTAAGGTGCCACAAGTACTCCTGTTCTTTTTGCGGATACAGGCTAACACGGCTGCTACTCTGAAACTTATTTCACTGAGTGTTCTCTTCTGGTCTCTCTGACATCCACTGTTCTCAGCTCACCCGTTTTATGTGTGTGAGGGGGGTATTACCACATCTGAGATGAAAGCAAAACTTAAAAGAGCTTAAGACACTCAAATTGTGGTGATCAGATAGTTTCCACTCCAAACTACTGAAAACTGGTACGTGAAATGGTTAATTCAGTAGCAAGGAATTTTAATAAACCTGTCAATGTGTATGGTAGTACCTTATGACTAGAGAATGAATAACACTGTAACTATATTTAAGGAGGCAGCGGATGGGGGTGAAGTGATCCAGGCAACTACAGGTTCATTAGTCTGACTTCAGTAGTATACAAGGCTTACAAAAAAATTAAAGAATAATTAAATTCATTAGGCAAAGGGAATGTAATATAACGAAGGTTTACCAAAGGTAGATTGTGCCAGACTAAACTGATATCTTTGAGAGGATAATTGGGTTTTTTAGATAAGAGAAGTGCAGTGGACCTAATGTATTTGGACTTTAGTACATCATTTGGTATGAAATCACATGGGCAATTGTTAGTTAAGAGGGGGATTGGTTCAAGAATTGTAGGGTGGGTAAAGAACTGGCTAAAGGGAAGATGATAGGTTGTGCTGAAAGGAGAACTGTCAAGCTGGAAGGAGATTACTAGTAGAGTGTCTTGGGACTGAACTTCATTAATACTTTTATCAATTATCTAGGCACAAAAGGTAGGAGTGTGCTAATGAAATATTCTGATGACACCAAATTGGGAGGCATTGTCAATACAGCGGAAGATTGGAATATTATACAAGAAGAACTGGATGACCTTAAGGTGTGGAGTCATAGTACTATTAAATCCCATCCATTTCTAAATGCAAAGTCATGCACTTAGGGACTAATAAGAATTCCTGATATAAGCCGGGGGCTAAACTGTTGAAAGTAGCAAAGGAAAAGACAGACCTAGGCATGTTAGTCAATCACAAGATAACTATGAGCCACAAATGTGATGCAGCTGTAAAAAAGGCAAATGGAATCCTAGGATATATGAGTCAAGGTATTTCCAGTAGAAATAGGGAAGTAGTAATTCCACTGTAGAAGGAACTGGTAAGACCTCATATGGACTGCTCTGCACAATTCTGGTAACCTGTGTTCAAGAAAGAGGAACTGAAACTTGAACAGATGCAGAGAAGAGCTACTCAGATGTTCAAAGGAGTGGAGAGCCTATTTTACAAGAGGAGACTAAAAGGGTTTGGCTTGGTTAGTCTAGCAAAATGAAGGTTGAAAGCGGATATGATTGTTCTCTATAAATACATCGGTACGGGGAGGGGGTCAACACCAGGGAGGGCGAAGAGCTATTTAAGTTAAAGGACAATGTTGGCTCAAGAACAAATGGGTATAAACTAGCCATGAATAAACTTAGGCTGGGAATTAGAAGGTTTCTTGCCTTCAGAGGGATGAGGTTCAGGAACAGCTTTCCAATAGGAGTTGTAGGTGGAGGTAGCCTAATTAGCTTTAAGACAGAGCTTGGTACGTTTCAGTAAAGTGTATGATGAGGTTGCCTGCAGTGGTAGGAGGCCTGGCGGTCCTCTCTGGTTTACATCTTACAGTTCTAAAATGTTATGCTTCAAGGCTTCCGCTGGTCATCTGTAGGGATCAGAAAGGATTTTTTCCCCACAATATATTCTGGAGGTTTGGGGTTTTTTTCCCTCCTTCCTTTGAAGCATCAGAAATGGCTACAGCTGGAGGTGGAACACTGGATGGGGTGGGTCAGTGCTCTGAGGCAATATTGAAAATTATCTTTCTTAGATGCTTGGCTGGTGAGTGTTATTCACATGCTCGGGCTCTAACTGATGTGCATGTGCAGCATTGGGAAGGAATTTTCTCCCAGGTCAGAGTGGCAGGGATCGAGGAGGCAGGGGAGGAGAGAGAAAAAGCAGGTCACCTTCCTATGCAGCATGGGGTGTGGGTCACTTGCTAGGATCTTCTGGGTATATCTGACAATCACTTGCCTGCCACCTCAGTCCCTCCTGTTCTTTGCCTGTGGCACAGAATAGTTTAGGCTCCTGAGAGCTGTAATACTTTGGTCTAATTCTGGTTGTTGGATTTGGTGTGGCAGTGGCTGGGTGCTGTTAAGTGGCCTATGGTGTGCAGGAGGTTGGACTAAATGATCTGGTAATCCCTTCTAGCTTTACACTCTATGACTATGACCTGACACCTAGATAACTTCAAAAGAGAAGAAGGCAGTTTTCCCTGACCACAGTTGTTAATTGGTCTAGACTGAGCCTCCAGGTAGCCTATGGATACGTCTACACTGCAAAGAAAAACCTACGGCTGGCCTATGCCAGCCAACTCAGGCTTGTGGGATTCGGGCTGCCAAGTCCTGGAGCCTGGGCTCCAAACTGAGTTCAGAAGTCTACACAGCAATGAATCAGCCCGGCAACCTGAGCCCTGCAAGCCTGAGTCGGCTGGCATGGGCCAGCCACAGGTTTTTAGTTGCTGTGCAAACCTACCCTAGGTTTGGCCTGTTTAGATTGGGACTCCTGGCGTGTGAGGAAGAGAAAATTGCCTTAATACCTTCTTAAGAGAGAAGCTTCAATACTGTGGCCTGTAAAGGCTTCACAGAACAGAAGATCTGTTCTTATGATAATCCTAAGTAAAGAAAAAAATGGAGGGAAAGTTATTACAATAACACACTGTCTACATTTTTATCATAGGGGTCCTATGAAATAAATAGTATGTGATCACATAGTTGAAGACTCTCAAAAGCATATGCAAAAGGACACTGAATTAATGTTGTGCAGGCAACCTTAATTCTGTTGTCTTCTACCTTTAGAGTATTGATTTTTGCATCCTTAACATTCTTTCCATGTAGGTTTCTTTAAATGCAACTTCCTACATTTTTTAAAAATAAATCAGAAATGCTGTCATGTGAAATCATATTGACCACTACATGATGTTAGGATCTTCAGATCCGCAGTGCTGTCCCTTACCTTTTGAGCTATTGAAACAATTATAGCAGTAGCATGTTTTTGATCTTCACTTGTCACTAGAGGGGAATGAGAGACATTTTGCTAATGTATTTCACCACTATTTACTACAGCACAGAGGAATCTTGGGTTCAATTACAGGTTCTGGATGGGCATGATGGAGGAAAAGCATAGTGGTGCCAATGTATAATAGAAAAGGTGACACTGGCACCTCTATAAATTATAGAGGTAAAGAGTTAATGAGTCGTACAATGAAATTGTGGGCAAGAATCATTGATAAGAGACTGAGAAGTGGAGTAGGTATTACTGCAAATAACTATGGCTTTATGCTAGGAAAATCAACAAATGCTGTCTTTTTTCCCACTGAGGCAGCAAATGGAAAAAGTTAGAGAGAAAAAGATATTCCCATCATGTTTATTGATTCGGAAAAGGCCTTTGACCAAGTTAGAAGGGAAGTAACCTGGTAGTGTTTGAGGGAGAAATGTTATGTGCAGCTTGTCCAAGCCATGTATGTAGGTGCAATTTCAATAGTTGGAACTTCTACTGGTTTAACAGACAAACCGTTGGTAAAGGCTGGGAGTGCATCAGGGATCAGCATTGTGTCCTCTCTTATTTAGCATCATCCTGGATACCCTCACAAGGAAGATACAGAATGAGGCATTGTTGTAGATGTTCTTCTTTGAGATTTCTCACATGACCATTCCACTTGAGGTGTTTTCATGCCCAGTGCATAAGCACCACAGATATTTTTCTTAACGGTACCTAGTAGGGTGGCACATGTGCCCTCTGCCACTTCATGCTGCTGTGCAATGGTATGAAGAGCGGAGCTGCCCCTGACGCTCCTCCATTCCATTTTACTGCCTGTGATCTGTAGTCTCAGTGTATTGGCTTGCTTTGCAACTGTTCTCCCTTTCAGGAAGTTTTCTCCTGTATATAGTTAGTAAAAACAACAAGGAGTCTGGTGGCGCCTCAAAGACTAACAGATTTATTTGGGCATAAGCTTTTGTGGGTAAAAACCTCACTACTTAAAAAGACTCCTTGTTGTTTTTGTAGATACAGACTAACACGGCAACCCCCTGATACTTGACACCATATATAGTTAGTAGTTTAGGATAAGTTTAATTCATTATTTGTATTTAGACAGTTGTTTCCTGTTTGTTCTAGGTACCAACTCTCAGTAGTGAGGAATGCCTTGGGCTCTAGGTGTTAAGCCTTGTACTGGCTGCAAGAAGTCGATGCCTCGAAGTGACCATCCTTCAAGGTGTCTGAAGTGCCTCAGTGAGAGTCACATCCAGAACAGGGGTCAAATTTGTAGAGACTTCAAACCCCAAACTAAGAATGATAGAGAGGTGAGATTGCACCCCCTCCTCATGTAGGCAGCCTTGTATCCACCCTCACAGCCTTCCCATTTTGGGAGGCACCAAGCACTTCTACCTCAGAAGTATCCCTCCAGACATTGTTGGAGACTCTGCACAGCTCCCCTTCCCCAGTACCAAAGAAGAAATACACAGTATGCTTCCAAGAAGCCAGCCTCTAACAAGAAATCAAGGTCTCCTATACCAGCTACCATGAAAAAGCTGGAAGGCTGGGTAGAGTGTTCTCAGAGAAGAAACACTCCCTCATATGAGATGAAGTTGGTACCAGGTTGCCAACACTGGCATCTGTGCCATTAAGGCCAACCCCTTCTGCAGTACAGACCTCTTCAATGCAGCAGCATCTCAGTACTGACAACACCAGAGGCATATGCTGCAGCATGATATCTACTATGCCTCTCGGTACTGGATTCTCCAGTGGTACAAGAGCAGGGCTGGCCTTACCATGAGACCTCAGGCCGCCTCAGGTGCCAGACTGTGTGGGGGAGGGGTGCCACTATGACCCAGAGTGTAGAAAATTGTGTCTGCTGCTGGTGCATATGTATTCTCTCTGCTCTAGATGCACAGAGATGGTAGAGTGCTGTGCTGGAGGAAGGAGGGCACAAGAGACAGGCAGGAGAAAAGGTGAGAGGGAATAACAGAAAGCAGTAGGAGCTGCAGGGAGAGAGAGGAGGAGGAGCCTCTTATGTACCTCTCTAGCACCCCCAGGAGCCTGGACTGATTAACGCCAGCTTCTCAGGGAGCTTCCTGTTTCCCGCTGCTTCCCTGAACCCACTTGAGGAGAACAGGCAGTCAACTGAAGTAGTAGGAGCCAGTTAGGCCCTTAAGAGGCTGATATCTTCCCTCACTCAGGCCCTGCTACCAGCCTGCTTATTTGTCCCCTTCAATTGAGCGCTGAGAGCCACTATAGCTGGCACAGAACAGCAGTCATGAATGAAAGAAAACGCCCCTTTGGGGTAGCATTCAGAAAAAGAAATAAAGCAAAGGAGGCTTTTCTATCTAAGCAGGAAGGAGCTCTCCTGAGATACATAGACACAAATGTTCACGGTGAGCCTTCCGGCCCCAGTGAGGATGGGAGTGGTGAGGAGATGCCTGATCTTCCAGTTAGAGTGCAGGTGACCTGGCAGCTACTGCAGCATCCATATCTCCATCTCAAATGGATGTAACCATGCACATTCCTGAAGAAAAGTGTAGATCAGAGAAGAGTGTGGTGGAGGCGCAAGAAACAGCTGCTGCTGAGTTTAGTTCCTTAAGTCTAGATGATCCAGGACAGTGGACCCACTTGAGCAGTAGCCTGAGGGACTTCCTTGTACTGCATGGGCCACAGCAAGTGAAAAACTTCAAGTTCCCCAAAGACAATGAAAATAGACGTTTCCATCCAACACATTACTGGCGTGAAATCCCCAATGGTGACGAAGTGGAGAGGCCATGGCTTATGTACTCAAAAACCCAGAATGCTGCATACTGTTTTTGGTGCAAACTCTTCCAGTCTAATGTTCCAGCCACATTGGGTTCTACAGGAACAAAGGACTGGAAAAATCTGGCTAGAAATCTGGCATGCCGTGAGAAGGCAGCAAATCACCAGAGAGAATTCCATATGTGGAAAGAGCTTGAGATGAGACTTGGGGCAGGTCTTCACTACGGGGGGGGGGTCGATTTAAGATACGCAAATTCAGCTACGCGAATAGCGTAGCTGAATTCGACGTATCGGAGCCGACTTACCCCGCTGTGAGGACGGCGGCAAAATCGACCTCCGCGGCTCCCAGTCGACGGCGCTTACTCCCACCTCCGCTGGTGGAGTAAGAGCATCGATTCGGGGATCGATTGTCGCGTCCCGACGAGACGCGATAATTCGATCCCTGAGAGATCGATTTCTACCCGCCGATTCAGGTGGGTAGTGTAGACCTAGCCTAAGATTAAAGGCCACCATAGATGATCAGCATCAAGAGAAGATTGGATCAGAGTCTCTTTACTGGCAAAGTGTTCTGAAAAGGCTCATTGCCATTGTGAGAATGCTTGCTACCCAAAACCTAGCGCTGCGTGGCACTTCATATCAGCTGTATGTGCCAAACAATGGAAACTTCCTTAAAATTGTGGAGCTGATGGCTGAGTTTAATGCTGTAGTCCAGGAGCATCTAAGAAGAGTCACCACCCAAGAAATGTACACACACCACCACTACCTTGGAAAAACAATTCAAAATGAGATCATACAGTTACTGGCAACAAAAGAAGATTGTGGCAGATCTGAAGTCAGCAAGATATTACTCTGTTATTCTGTACTGCACACCTGACATCAGCCATACGGAACAAATGACTTTAATGGTGCGTTTTGTAACAACAGAACCTAGTGAAAATGTCCCTGCAATGGTGACAGTCAGAGAGCATTTTCTAGAATTTAATGACATTGATGATACTACAGGAGCTGATATGACAAATGTGCTTCTTAAAAAGCTGGAAGATACGGGAATTGCGATAGCTGACGTAAGAGGTCATAGAATCATAGAATTCTATGATTCTATGATCTAGAGGTCAGGGCTATGATAATGGTGCCAACATGAGAGGAAAGAACAGAGGAGTGCAGACATGGATGCAAGAGTTAAACCCTCAAGCTTTTTTTGTCCCATGCAGCTCTCATTCATTGAACTTGGTGGTCAATGATGCAGCATCAGCTTCTAGTGAGGCTGCTGAATTTTTTAATGTAATTCAAAGCATCTATGTATTTTTCTCTGCATCAACTCATCGATGGCAAATTTTGAAGAAACATCTGGGAACATCCTCTCTGACCCTGAACCACTGAGTGCCACACAATGGGAAAGTCGAGTGGAGGCAATAAAGCCTATCAAACACCAAATTGGGAAGATAGATGATGCTATAGTTGCTATTATGGAGGATAATGCTATGACAGGAACTGTTCATGGGAGAACAGTGGCAGAGGGAAATGGAATCACCAGAAACATACATAACTTCAAATTTATGTGTGGCTTAGTGTTGTGGCATGACATACTGTTTGAAATAAATGTTCTTCTTCAAGTGCTTGCTCATATCGATTCCAATAGGTGCACGCGCGCCGCGTGCACAATCGTCGGAAGATTTTTTACCCTGGCAACTCTCAGTGGGTTGGCTGAGGCGCCCCCTGGAGTGGCGCCCTTATGGCGCCGGATATATGCCCCTGCCGACCCAGCAGTTCCTTCTTACCACCCGTGACGGTCGTTAGAACTGTGGAGAGTGGCATAGCTAACCTCCACATCCCTAGCTTACTCGTTGTATTATAGTTAGTTCTTTAGTGTAGTTTACCAGTTTTAGCAGTTTTAGAGTAGTCCTTATTGAGTTTTGTATATATAGTGCATATAGTGTATATAAGTTGAGGAAACAGGGTTTATCCCTGTTCCTCTGCCCCAGTACCAGGACTCATGCCCAAGTCTCCGGGTTTCAAACCTTGCTCGGCCTGTCTCAAGCCGATGCCTATCGGAGACCCCCACGACTCCTGTTTGAAGTGCCTGGGGGAAGCTCATCTACCTGATAAGTGCCGCATTTGCATGGCTTTCAAGCCTCGGACAAAAAAGGAGCGGGACTTCCGTCTAAAACAGCTCCTGATGGAAGCAGCACTTAGCCCGGCGCCCCCGGCACCAAGCGCAGACCAGGCACCGTCGGTCCGCAGCGCGCCTCCGGCACCGGAGCGACCCAGCACCAGCAAGGTCCCTCGGCACTGGACGTCTCCGGCACCGGTACAGACGCAGCACCGCTCGCTGTCTCCGCGGCCCAAGAAGCAGCACAAACCACCTGCTGCTCCTCCGCAGTTACAAGCACTGCCTGTGGCCTCAGTGGAGCAGCGCTCCGTGTCGGACCACACCGCAAAGGCGCCAACTCCGGCACCGTCGATTCCGGAGCCTCAAGCGCCATTGAGTCCGGTGCATATAAGCTCCCCGGTGCACACCGTGGTTGAGCTGGGCCTGCCGTCCACTCTGGACACCTTCTCCACTGCGCGCGACCTGATCGCGCTGACTGAGCCTGAATCGTCTCACCCTCCGGCACCGCCGGTGCGGACTGTCCCATCCATAGGGAAGCCCGCCTTTATGCAACCTCCATCGCAGGGCGAAACAGCTCGGCACCGCTCTCGGTCCCGGTCCCACAGATGGTCCCGGTCTTGGCGCCGCTCGCAGTCCCGGCACCGATCTCCATCTCGGCGCCGGTCGTACTCATGGCACCACTCCACCTCCCGAAGGTCTCCTTCCCGGTATGATCAGTACCGATCCAGCTCTTGGCACTGATCCCAGCACTGTTCATCGTGCAGCCAGTCACGACACCGCCCGCACCATAGGTCTTCATCCAGATCTAGATCGACCTCCCGGCACCGTTATGACGGTTGGTCCCGTTCCCGATCACGGTACTGCTCGGGACATCGGCACCGGTCCCCAGCTCCCAGGCGCGGACCGACAGACCGTGACGCTTTAACGCAACAAGTGTGTTCGGCACCGCCTTGGCCTTCTCGTCCGAATTTTGCGTTGTCCCAAGTGGCGAGTGGCTATGATGTCCATGGCCAGGACGCGGATGGCGCTAGCCCAGGGGCCAGATGAAGGACAGGATCCCGACCAGGGTCCCCCTCAATGGTCCTTCTGGACCCCTTGGGCATACCACCAAGCCCAAGGTGGCCCCTCAGGCGCTTCTCGCTTGGCTCATTCGGAGCCTAGGATACCTGAGGCAACTGTTAGCAATCCTCCCCCGATAGCTTCGGAGGCGACCGCCCTACCGCCTGAACAGGCTGATGTCCCTACAGACGTGGACCTAGGGCAACCGGACCCTCCCCAACCTGACCTTCCCCAGGACTCACTAGTCCAGGGATTGTCCTCCTCATCCTTGCCTGACGAAGCCGTGGCAGGCACGTCCTCCTCTGGCCCTCCACCTATAGATCTTCGTGCTCAACAGGACCTACTTCACAGGGTGGCACAGAATATGAACCTGCAGGTGGAGGAGGTAACGGAAGTTGAGGACCCTGTGGTGGACATTTTGTCGGCCGATGCCCCCACGCGGGTAGCTTTACCCTTCATCAAGACCATTCAGGCTAACGCCAATACTATCTGGCAATCTCCGGCGTCCATCCCTCCCACAGCCAGAGAGGTGGAACGGAAATACATGGTGTCCTCTAAAGATTATGAGTACTTGTATGTGCACCCCCAACCTTGCTCCCTCGTTGTACAGTCTGTAAACAAGAGGGAGAGGCATGGCCAACAAGCACCCACCCCTAAGTCCAAGGACACTAGGCGCCTGGATCTGTTCGGGCATAAAATTTATTCAACTGGCGGCCTACAGCTCAGGGTAGCTAACCAGCAGGCCCTCCTCAGTCGTTATAACTATAACACCTGGAACTCGATGGGGAAATTCAAGGAGTTGGTAGTCCAGGGAAGAGTTTGGGGCCTTGCTCGAAGAGGGCAAGAAGGTGGCAAGGACATCCTTGCAGGCGTCTTTAGACGCAGCTGACTCGGCAGCTAGAACTCTAACCTTGGGAGTAGCTATGCGCCACATTTCATGGCTGCAAGTGTCCAGCCTTCCACCAGAACTGCAGCAGACCATACAGGACCTGTCCTTTGAGGGCCAAGGGCTCTTTTCGGATAAAACTGATCCCAGATTGCAAAGTCTGAAGGATAAGCGGGCCACCATGCGCTCATTGGGTATGCATACCCCGGTGACGCAACGCAGGCCCTTTCGTCCCCAGCCACGGCGCACTTACCCTAACCTTCGACCACAGCAAGACTTCTCTAGAAGGCGTGGTCGTGGCAACAGGAGGCGACAAGCTGGCCCGCAAGCAGGCCAGAATCAAGGGCCCCCTAGACCATCAGCAGGGCCCAGACAAAACTTTTGAAGCTGCGCTCAAGGACGGAGCACCAGTCTCCTCCCAGGATCCTTCCCTACCTTTCTCCAACCGCCTCTCCTGTTTCCTCCCTGCCTGGTCCCACATAACGTCAGATCACTGGGTCCTACGCACGGTAGAAACTGGATACCATCTTCAGTTTACTTCGCCCTCCCCGTCCCTCTTCAGGGATCCTTCTCACGAGCAACTCCTCTTACAGGAGGTACAAGCGCTCCTGTCTATTGGAGCGGTGGAAGAGGTACCAAGGGACTTGAGGGGCAGGGGTTTTTACTCCTGCTACTTCCTAATTCCCAAGGCGAAGGGGGGACTCCAGCCCATCCTAGACCTACGCGGACTCAACAAATTCATGGTAAAGTTGAAGTTCCGCATGGTTACCCTGGGAACTATTATCCCTTCCCTGGATCCTGGAGACTGGTACGCCGCCCTCGACATGAAGGACGCGTACTTCCACATAGCGATTTACCCACCGCACAGGCGGTTCCTTCGCTTTGTGGTTGGACAGCAACACTTCCAATTTACAGTCCTCCCCTTCGGCCTGTCCACAGCGCCAAGGGTCTTCACAAAATGTATGGCTGTCGTAGTGGCCTGGATCCGCAGACATCAGATCCAAGTGTTTCCATACCTCGACGACTGGCTCATTCGGGGACGGTCCGAGTTACAGGTACGGTCTCATGTTCGGTTTGTCATGACCTGCTTCAGGCAACTGGGCCTGCTTCTCAACACCGAAAAGTCCACTTTGGAACCAACCCAAAGAATAGACTTCATTGGGGCAGTCCTGGACTCGAATCTCGCCAGGGCGTGCCTGCTGCAGGCCCGCTTCCAGTCCATGATGACGATTATCCACAGCCTCCAAAGCTTCCCGACCTCGACAGCACGCACGTGCCTCGGTCTTCTGGGCCACATGGCCTCGTGCACCTTCGTGACCAGACATGCCAGACTACGCCTCCGCCCGCTTCAGACCTGGCTCTCATCAGTGTACCGTCCAGGCCGGGACAGTTTAAACAAAGTACTCACGGTACCGACGGAGGTCTTGTCCTCTCTGGGTTGGTGGCTAAACCCCAGCCTTGTTTGCGGGGGGATGCCATTCCATGCCCCACAGCCCTCTCTAGTCCTCACCAGGGATGCGTCATCTCTGGGCTGGGGTGCTCACCTCGCGGACCTTCGCACACAAGGCCTTTGGTCCGCACAAGAAATAACCGTGCACGTCAACGTCAGGGAACTGAGAGCAGTACGCCTGGCGTGTCAGGTATTCCGCGAGCACCTGCAGGGCCGTTGCGTCACGATCTTCACTGACAACACAACGGCCATGTTTTACATCAACAAGCAGGATGGAGTGCGGTCGTCCCTCCTCTGTCAGGAAGCCATACACCTCTGGGAGTTTTGCATAGCCCACTCAATCGACCTGGTGGTGTCTTTTCTCCCAGGAGTCCAGAACACCTTGGCAGATCGCCTCAGCAGGTCCATCCTGGCTCACGAGTGGTCGATAGGTCCGGACGTTATTCATTCTGTTTTCCGGAGGTGGGGATTTCCCCACATAGACCTTTTTGCCTCTCGCAAGAATTGGAAGTGCCAGGTGTTCTGCTCTCTCCAGGGACGTTCCCCAGACTCCCTGTCGGACGCCTTCCTGATACCGTGGAAGGACCACCTACTCTATGCCTTCCCTCCGTTTCCGTTGGTCCACAAGGTCCTACTCAAGTTACGCAGAGACAAGGCCCGCTTAATCTTGATCGCTCAAGCGTGGCACAGACAACACTGGTACACCACACTCCTCGATCTGTCGTGACCGAACCAATCACTCTACCATTGTGGCCGGACCTGATCACTCAAGAACACGGCAGGTTATGTCATCCAGACCTGCAGTCCCTCCACTTGACTGCTTGGATGCTGCATGGCTGACTCAATCCGAGCTGCGTTGCTCCACTTCGGTGCAGCAGGTGCTCTTGGGGAGCAGAAAGCCCTCCACTAGGTCCACGTAACCTGGCCAAATGGAAGCGCTTCTCCTGCTGGTGTGCCCTAAACAACGCTGTCCCTATGAGGGCGCCAGTGCCTACTATCCTAGACTATCTCTGGTCCTTGAAACAGCAAGGCCTAGCTGTCTCATCTATCAGAGACCACCTAGCAGCGATCTCAGCTTTCCACCCGGGCAAAAACGGGCGCTCAGTCTTCTCCAGTCCCATGGTCAGCAGGTTCCTCAAGGGTTTAGAACATCTGTACCCACAAATTCGTCAGCCGGCCCCTATGTGGGATCTCAATCTAGTCCTGTCTAGACTCATGGGTGCCCCCTTCGAGCCGATGGCCACCTGCTCACTTCTGTACCTATCCTGGAAAACAGCTTTCCTCATCGCTATCACATCGGCGAGACGAGTCTCAGAGCTTAGAGCCCTCACATTGGACCCACCGTATACGGTGTTCCATAAAGACAAGGTACAGCTGCGACCACACCCTGCCTTCCTCCCTAAGGTGGTGTCTGCCTTCCATGTCAACCAAGACATCTTCCTCCCGGTCTTCTTCCCGAAGCCGCACACTTCGCGAACGGAACAACAGCTACATTCCCTAGACGTTCACAGGGCTCTTGCCTTTTACATTGAACGAACGAAACCATTCAGAAAGACGTCCCAACTGTTCGTAGCGGTGGCAGACCGGATGAAAGGCCTTCCGGTCTCTTCGCAGAGAATCTCATCTTGGATTACATCATGCATCTGTGCATGTTATGACTTAGCTGGTGTTCCAGCTCCACAACTCACTGCCCATTCCGCACGGGCTCAAGCTTCGTCCTCTGCCTTTCTGGCCCATGTGCCCATACAGGAGATCTGTAGGGCAGCGACTTGGTCATCCGTGCACACTTTCGCTTCCCACTATGCCATAGTGCAACAGTCCAGGGATGATGCAGCATTTGGTTCAGCGGTCCTTCACTCCACGACAACTAACTCCGACCCCACCGCCTAGGTAAGGCTTGTGAATCACCTATTGGAATCGATATGAGCAAGCACTCGAAGAAGAAAAGACGGTTACTCACCTTTGTAACTGTTGTTCTTCGAGATGTGTTGCTCATATCCATTCCAAACCCGCCCTCCTTCCCCTCTGTCAGAGTAGCCAGCAAGAAGGAACTGAGGGGGCACTGGGTCGGCAGGGGCATATATCCGGCGCCACTCCAGGGGGTGCCTCAGCCAACCCACCGATAGTTGCTAGGGTAAAAAATCTTCCGACGATCGTGCACGCGGTGCGCACACACCTATTGGAATGGATATGAGCAACACATCTCGAAGAACAACAGTTACAAAGGTGAGTAACCGTCTTTTGTAAGCAAGAGACTCCAAGGTGTTGACCTTGATATATCTGGAGCAATGGAACAACTGGACAAAGCAAAGTCATACCTATAGTCTTACCGGTCAGATGAGGGATTTCAAAACGTTCTGAAGAGTGCACAGAAGTTGGCAGAGGAACTTCACACTGAAGCTATTTTCCCACCCATTCAAGAATACAAGTCACCGAAGACGACGACATTTTGATTACGAGGCACGGGATAATCCCATAGGAGACCCCAAACAACAATTCAAAGTTGAATTCTTTAACCAGGTTCTAGATTGTGCAATATAGTCAGCTGAAGAACGTTTCATGCAGCTCAAGGAATACAACAGTATATTTGGGATGTTGTATGATAGTCCAAAACTCCTCTCTATACCTGAAGAAGACCTACACCAGCAATGCAGGGCACTAGAGACAGTGTTGACACATGACGACATGTGCGATATTGATGCGAGTGATTTAGGTGATGAACTGAAAGCCCTTTCAAGATACAATTCAGCAGGATCAACTCCAAAGGCTCTTCTGGAATACATGTGCACAAATAAGATGACCACC
Source organism: Terrapene triunguis (assembly GCF_002925995.2). Lineage (NCBI taxonomy): Eukaryota > Metazoa > Chordata > Testudines > Emydidae > Terrapene > Terrapene triunguis. The sequence continues at coordinate 1,915,887 of NW_020664439.1, forward strand.
TTCTTTCCAAATGCTTTTGTTGCTCTGTGCATACTTCTACTACTTCCTGTAACAGTTGCCAGTGGAGAACACAGCTTCTCCAAGCTGAAGTTAATAAAAACACATCTACGCTCCACAATGACACAGGAAAGGCTGGTCGGCCTTGCAACCATCTCAATAGAGCATGAGCTGGCCCAGACTGTGGACCTTCTGCAGGAAGCAGTGCAAATCTTTTCAACCAAGAAGGCACGGAAAGCACCACTTTGATTCTTCAAACAGATAAAAATGCCAGTGTTTACTATGCAGACAAGAAGTTACATTTGCTGTTCAGGCGTTTGAAAGTTAAGTGTTACTTAAAATTTTTGAATAAGACATTTTAAGTTGTTAGTTCTCCTTTATTGGGATAGGTAGCAGAGCAGTACCATGAGAGGAGTAGAACAGGAAGAAGGCAGAATTGAGAACTTTCAAAGTTTTGGCCCAAGCGAGGGGACATGGGGGCGTCATTTGAGCTCCCCGCCTCAGGTGCCAAAATGTTGTGGGCCAGCCCTGTGCAAGAGTCAAGTAATCCAGTACTGATTGATCCTCAAACCTCGTTCGGCTTTCCTGTGAGTAGCATCCAACTCTCAGTACTGTGGGCAGCTTTGCACCATCCAGTGCCTTCTCACCTGGTGCTGTCAAGAGGCAAGTCCAGCATGCTGCCTTTGGTACTGGTGTCTCCAGGGATGCGTCTCCGGTCCCCTTCAGTGCAATGTACCATGCCTTCATGGCTGGGCAATTTGGGCTCTTCCTTGGAGTTGGAAATACGCTCCTATACCCTTATTATCAGGATAGAAGGGGGTCATTCTCCAGCATTGAGAGGATTCCGCTCTTGGTACCCAGCGGAGGTCCCATGACAATCTAGGGTCCTGGATACTTTTTTGTGTAGGGGTGAGGGCCTTGTGTCCTATCAGTAGCCATACTGGAACCCATGGGAGTTTGCTCTCACCGCCAAATCCTCCCTACTTCCTTCTCCCTCCAGATCTCCCACATGTTGGTGTACTTTTTGGGAAAAGGCTCAGGACATTTCCCCCAATACCAGGGTTGGTACTGAGCATAGGCAGTCTTGCCCACCAGAACCTCCCTTGGGGGTGCAAAGGTACAGAAGACTCCATCTCAGCCTTCTTTATGCTCCTCTTACCCACAGACACCACTGCCTCATTGGGTGGTCTTCCCCTCTTCAGGCTGACCACAGGGGTTTTCCCCCTCTCTGGATATCCACATTAAAGTAGTACAAGAAAACTCCCATAGACTGGTCAGATTACCTGGGAAATGATAGACCTGTCAGCCTGAGATCAATTCTCCAGGCAAGATAATGGAGGGGCTGATATGTGGCTTAATTAATAAAAAATTAAAGGAGGATAATGTAATTAATGTAAAAAATGGGTTTATGGAAGATAGATGCTGTCAACCTAACTCTCTTTTGGGGATATTACAAGTTTGATAACTGTGATAGTGCTGTGGTAAGATATTTGACCTGGTACTACATGACATTTTGATTAAACTAGAATGATAAAATTAACATAGCATACATTAAATGGATTAAAAGCTGGCTAACAGATAGGCCTCAAACTATAATTGTAAATGGGGAATGGTCATTCAGCTAAAGTGTTTCCAGTGGAGTCCTGCAGGAATTGGCCCTATGCTATGACCTGGAAGAAAACATAAAATAATCACTGATAAAGATTGCAGATCACACACACACACACACACACATTGGAGAAGTGGTAAATCATGAAGGACAGTTCAATGCTCCAGAATGATCTGGATCACTTGGTAAACTAGTTATAAGCAAACAATATGCATTTTAAATGAAAATGTATATGTCTAGGAACAAAGAACATAACCATACTTACAGGCTGGAAGACTCTATCTGGGGAAGCAGTGACTGAAGAGATTTGTAAGTCATGGTGGATAATCAGCTGAAAATAAGTTCTCACTGTGATACTGTGGCCAAAAGAGCTATTGTAGTCTTGGGGTGCTGTAGTGAGTCGGTGTGGCTCCCCTCCTGCCCAGAGGAGGGAGCACTGGAGCAGACACCGGAGTGGGCGGAGCCACCGCCACCTGTCCCCGCCCCCCGTAAGTCAAGGGGCGGGACAGGAAGTATAAAGGCTGGCCGCCAGAGCTCAGTCAGAGCCCGGCCACCACAGGGAGCAGACGTGCGGCCGGGAGCTCCCGACCAGGATACCGCTGAAGCCCGAGGATATTCTCCTAGCTGGCCGGAGCTGCCCCGGGCTCACTACGACGAAGAGCCGCCGGAGCCCGTCCGTTCCCGTCATTGGGGGGAGCCCTTGGAACTCCCCCACAGCAACCCCGACGGTGAGACCGCCGCAGAACCCCTTCGGCCCTGCTGTTACCCAGAGGAACCGCCCGAGTGCAACTGGCCGGACTTTCCGACGGAGCTGCCGGACCTGCCACCAAGCCCCGGCCGGGAGGAGCCTATGCTGGTCGACTGGACCCTGCCCGGTGCCGCGGACAAGGTAGGCCCTGAGGGGGAAATTGGAAGTAGCCCGGGGGTAGCCGACCCCGGTCAGGCTGTC
>NW_020664439.1:1918451-1946948 GCF_002925995.2 Terrapene triunguis
TCCCCTCCTGCCCCGGAGGGTCGAGCCCCGGCCTGAACCCTTTTACAGGTGCATAAATGGAAATCTCAAGTAGGAGTTAGAGTTTATTTTACCTCTGTATTTGGCACTGGTGCTACTGTTACTGGAATAGTGTCCGATTCTGGTGCCCTCAATTCAAGAAGGATGTTGATAAATTGGAGATTATTCAGAGAAGAGCCACAGGAATGAGTAAAGGATTAGAAAAAAATGCCTTGTAGAGAGAGACTGAAAGTGCTCAGTCAATTTAGTATAACAAAGAGAAGGTTAAATGGTTTGCAGTCAGTAAGTATCTATGTGGGGAACAGAAATTTTGTAATGGGTTCTTCAATCTAATAGAAAGGTATAACACAATCCAATGCCTGGAAGTTGAAGTTAGACAATTTCAGACTGAAAGTAAGGCATACATTTTTAACAGAGTAATTAACATGGGAACAATTTACCAAGCATGCTGGTGGATTCTCCATAATGGATAATCAAGATTGGATGTTTTTCTAAAAGACATGCTGTGGGAATTGTTTTGGGGAAGTTCTATGGCCTGTGTTATACAGGAGGTCAAATTAGATTATCTCAGTGGTCCCTTCTGGCCTTGGAATCTATATACTGGGGTCAGCTGAATCTTCCTGGGTGGGTCTGCCTATAAACAAAGCCCTACTGTAACCCACAAAAGTATTGTGGCAAATGTCACCATTTCTGCTGCCATCAGCCAAGAGGATGGAATGGAGATACCATATTCCTCCTCATGGGATGTGAACATTTCTGCATCCGCCCTCAGGCTTCTTGGTTGCATTGGCAGCAAACAAAAAGGAGCATGAAGGGGGTGCACCCTTCTTCTACTCCAAAGGCAAAAGAGGCAAAGAGATGCAGCCTCTTCAGTAGAAAGATTTATTCTACTTCTGACTTAGTTTCTTATCTCAAACCAGCAAGGCTTGCTGGCCAGATATTACTTCTCCCTCTAGTACAATGTTCTTGTATTCATAGACAAGTTACCAAAGAATGCCAGGCAGGAGTTTCAGGCCATATTGGAGGAAGGCAAACTCATTGCTAGTACCTCTCTCCAAGCTGTGTTGAATAGGACAGATCCAGCAGCAAGAGCCATGGCATCTTCAGTAACGATGCACAGGTGTTCCTGGCTTCAAACTTCAGGTCTTCCACATGAGATCCAGGACAGTATAGAGGATCTCCTTTTTGAGAATTGAATCCTCTTCTCCCAGCAAACTGATGAGAAACTTCAGAATCTCCAACTCAAGGGCTACATTGAGATTAGTGGGGATTTACAAGCCATTCCCTAAAGAGAAACAATTCCACCCTCAGTCTCAATGATACCACTGTTTTATGCTTAGACAATCTGACCAGTCCAGGAAGAATCGTAGGAGGAGACTTCTACCTCTGTGCTCTTTTTTGGAAACTGTTTCTAGGCAGCCTAGAAGTGCTAAGCAGTCTGATTGCCATGTTGAGTGCAGTTCACTAGTTTTGCTTACACCAGCTTCCCCTACCGCTGTTTTCCAAAAGTCTAGCCCGTAGTTTAGATGCTTGGATCCATGTTACCACGAATCAATGCGTTGGAAGTGCAGTGGAACTGGGATACACCCATTAGTTTGTTTCAATCCCTCCCACCCCCTTCTCTTTCCCTCTTCAGGGACCACTCTCACAAGGTTGTCCTCCTCAAGGAGGTCCAGTCTCTTCTCTATTTGGGAAGCTATTGGGGAGGTTCCTCCTCTCCACCAGAAGAAAGGGTTTTATTCATGCTACATCCTGGTTCCAAAGGCAAACGGAGGTCTCTGACCCATACTGGACCTGTGAGGGCTAAACAAATATATAATAAAAATAAGATTTTGAATTCTCACTCTAGCCTTCATTATCCCCTCCCTTGATCCTGGCAAGTGGTGTATTGCCCTCAACTTGACGGATGCATATTTCCATGTCCATTCCTAAGATTTCTAGTCAACAACACCCATTATCAGTTTACAGTCAAAGAATGTGTGGAGTACATCCTCCAAATTTAGAAGATTTAGGGATTTTGTTGATTTTCATTGTAAATAATTGTTGCACTCCAGAATTATTAGAAATTGTCTGCCACAAGGAAGAAGGAATGTTAAAAGAGAAGCCAGGGTATAAGTTTGGAATATTAAGAGCAATTGCTTAAGAGGAGGGAGTCCCAATTGATATTAGGGGCTGATCATGAAATAGAATCCTTAAAATGAATCAAATCTAAAAAGCCTCCCATATACTGGAAGCTGATGGAAACAGCAGAGGAAGGAAGAGCTGAAATCCAAGCACTCACTTGGCACATGCTCAGGGTCCAACTGACCACCATATTTGGGGTTGGGAAGGAATTTTCTCCCAGGTCCAGGGGCAACAGGTTTGTATAATTTTTGGTGGTGCCCGGAGTCCCACCCCCCGCCCAATACCTGCCTTGTAAGCTGATATGTATATATATATTTAAAATGTAAAAATGTGAGGGCTCTGGGGTGGGGTGCAGGAAGGGGCAGAGGGTTGGGATGTGGGGGGTGAGGGCTCTGGCTGGGGGTGTGGGCTCTGGGGTGGGGCAAGGCTGGGGAGGAGGAGTTTGGTGTGCAGGCAGCCTGGCCCCAGCTGGGGCCAGAGAGGACTCCCCCAGCTCTCTCCCTGCTGGCAGCAGTGAGCTCCAGGAGAGGGCCCCCCCCACTCTTTCCCCTCTCCTCCCCCCCCCCGACAGCACACTCACCTCACACCACTGTCACTGCACATGCTCCTAGGGCCCCTCAGGTCCAGGAAGCCCCCTCACCTCCCCTATGGTGGGTGCAGGGGGAGGGCTGCCATCATGTGTGCACCTCCTCCCCTGCTGCTGCCCCTCACTGTAGCCTCACTTGGGGTGGAAGATGGGGCTGCCCCTTGCCCAGTGTGGGGCAGGAGCAGTTACTGCAGGTTGGGGGACCCCCTGTGCTGGTGGAAGGGCCCACTGGAAAAGGGAAGGGTCCGTCTATGGTGGGAGGTCAGGGTCAGCCTGCCCTGGCACTAGTGGTTGGAGGGGGGGCGCTAGGACCCTGCAGCAGCAGTTGATGCTGGGAGCTGGCAGAGTGGAGCACAGCACAGAGCTGCAGAGAGCAGCCACCCACTGCCCAGGGCGCAGGCAGGGACATGTGAGGGAGGCGTGCAAGGGTGGCAGGGGGAGAGACCTGGCCCTGAACATTGGTAGAGCTGGGCCCCCGGCCCTGACTATTGCTGGAGCATGGGCACCATGGGTCCATAACTCACTGCCCCTGCCCACGTCAAATTGGATTTGGCAGAGACCCTGGGGCTTTTCACCTTCCTCTGCAGCATGGGGCACGGGTCACTTGTAGATTTAAACTAGTGTAAATAGTGGATTCTCTGTAACTTTACATTTTTAAACCATGATTTGAGAACTTCAGTAACTCAGCCAGAGGTTAGGGGTCTATTACTGGAGTGGGTGGATGAGGTTTTGTGGCTTGTAATGTGCAGGAGGTCAGACTAGATGATCATGATGGTCCCTTCTGACCTTAAAAGAGAGTCTAAGTGCACCTAATACCTAGACTAGCTGTGTGGAACAGACTCTCTCCCATCCCATAGTTAGTAGGATAAGAAATGGGGAGATTTCAGAGGTTGTATTTCCCCTTCTATTTTTTAATATAAATAAGTGTAGGTTATCTTGCTAAGTCTCCACTCTGGTGAGACCTCAAGCACCCATATTTTAGATTTTAATTCCTTTATAACTCCAGACAAATTGGCCTAAGAGATTGAAAACAATAACTTTAAGCAGTTGCTTTTAATATTCTAAATTTCTTCCTTTTGGACCAGTGGTTCCCAAACTTTAACAACCTGTGAACCCCTTTCACTAAATTGTCAAGTCTCGTGAACCCCCTCCTAAAAATGAATATTTCCAAGGATTTTCTCCTTTACCTGCATATAAATTATAAAAGCAGTGAACTTGGAAATATAAAATTGGTTTTTATGACATGATTATTACAATTATTTATCATTACAGTATTTTTATTACATTATGAAAACAGCAACACTTTTCCAAAATCTCACTTTCGTAGCTTGTATCACTTTGAATAAGTGATAAGGCTCCTATGTTTCATCAAGGAGTATCAGATGTGAAACAGCATGAAGGTATTTAAGAAGCCAACTCAAAGAATTCCTCCTACACAAGCATTCAGGTCTTGAGCAGTCCAGGCAAACAACGCACGTTACAACAAAGCTTAAACTTGTTCTTCATCATAATTTAAAAAAACAATACAAGCTGCCTTTTTCATTTTAAAAACAGCAAAAAATATCCACCTCCCTTTCCATTTCTTATAAGGAGTCTTGAAGTTTAAATCTCCTCAGTGTGATAGATATGCTTGCTCTGATCTGCTTAGCTCTTGGAAGTCCAGGGGCTCCAGGCTGCTGGTCCCGTGCTGTCCGGGGTCCCTAGGCACAGCTCTGTCTGCCATTAGGGAATTTCCCTCTCCCCCCTCCCCCCGAGCACCCCCTGTAACATTTTGCGAACCCCAGTTTGGGAACCACTATTGGCCCAAAGTGAATTCAGCATAGCAGCCTGTAATTAGACTCTTAATGGAATAAAAAGTAGCTCTGCTATTCAACAGTGGCGAGAGGAGGTGGTGTAATTGGTGTTTCAGACCCCCACAAGGGGCCCATACCATCAAGTACAAATACCTGTCTCCAGCCTCTCTCTCAATTCACTGGGTTTTGTAACCCATGCCCCTTGTCTAGCGAGTGCTACATAGTTAATGGTGAGTCCCTCTGTCATTCAACAGTTCCACTGGCCTTGATTCATAGAATCAGGGTAACAAAACTTTATTCTTCCTGCCCCAATAACAGAGAAACTGGGGATCCCACAACAGCCAAAGTAACCACTTTCAGTTGCTGTGGGCTTATGCTAGGCCAGTGGGTGTGCCTATGCAAACAAGATCAGCCCCTGGAGTTCTTTTCCACGCTCGCCATAATTCACCACCAGATGTCAGGGTAGAGCTCATCCTGACTCTGCTTACAATAGTGACTAAATGTAATAAGAAATCTTGGTAATTTGAATTATTCCTTGATAGAACGTCTGAGCCTCAACTCTCATCTGTGATAATACAATCTTGCAAGCAATTGTGTATGTAGTACATACCTGCCAATATTGGTTGTCTACATTTGAATGGTGAACTGTTGATTATATATTAATGTGATTCTGGATGAATTAGTAAATTGTTGGTTAAGAACAAGCAAGTGTCCTGATTTGAGAAATAGTGTTTAACTTAAAGTTGACCTGAAAAAAAACAGCATTAAAATTAGTAAGTTAACGATGACTTTCCAGGGTGTAGTTTAGACTGATGAGGGGCTGTGTCACCCTTGCCCTACAACCTGGGGTTCCTCCCAATGCTTTACTGCTGTAGCTCACTCCAGGGATGCTCACAAACAAGCTGCCACCATGCAGGTTGCAACCTGAGTGTGAGAGTATAGCCACAGCCTTGGTCCAGCACCTCTCACCCCTGTAGTGTATCAGCAAACACCAGCTACACTTGGCTTCCAGCAGCCTTTGGTCACTACTTGCAGGGTGACCCCAACACACTCCCAATCCTGAGTTTTCACCCCTAAATGTGTGTACTACATAGTCCAGCCCTCTTCTGGACAGTCCAGATATACTAGGTCCAAAGGGGATCAATATAGGACAGCCTGCTACCTTAAATGAAGTTTCCCAAACAATTCACAACACTAGATTTGTTTTAATTAAAGATTAAAACAAGTTTATTTAACTACAAAGAGATAGGTCTATTTAAGTACTAGTATAAGGCAGTAAAGTCAGAAATGGTTACAAGAGGAAAAAAGATAAAATGCTTTCCAAACTTAAACAAGACTTTGTTCAAGGTGAAATTCTTACCACAGGTTCCGAGCAACATTGCTGACCAAGTTCCAGGTCACAATTTGCTCCCAACATCCATAGGCTGTTTCTTTTGTCATCTTAGGTTAAGAAGAGAGAGACAGCTAAGGAGAGAGAACTTAGAATGTTTTTGCCCCTCAGTTTCATAGTTAAGACACCCTTTGAAATGCATTTTCCTTAAGGTTACCCCTAGATAAAGTTCCTTCCAGTTGTAAGGATGGAGACATGGGGTCTTGGCTTGAAAGAGGTTTCGTGCTGTTTGCTAAAAATGCAGATTTGCCTTGTCGTCCTCTTGCTGTTGCAAGGACCTTGTTTACTACTATGTAAATTGAAGTAAACACACATTCCTTTAAGACCTGCTTGACCAGTCCTGCCTAAACAGGGTTATGTGGGTTTGAACGTGTGCTACCAACATTATTCAGGGAGAATTAATAACTTTACATATAATGTTGCTACACCCATTTCATCATATTATTGACCAGTGAGTTATTAGTTTTCAAATGATACCTTACAAGGCAGATTTTTATACAAAGATTATTCAATGGTGTGAATACAAGGGTTCATTCTGTCACACTAATGCTCCCTGGACTCAAAAAGAAAAAAAGGGCTATCCTGTTAGATTCCATTCTGTATTGGCTACAACACCCACCCAGTTGGCAAATCTAGTTTGTTAGATTTTAGCTTTAAAGTGTAGCTGGCATCTTGGTAAATTCATAAATATTGACCCCCTTTCGTGGTTACTCCAATACTCAGTAGGAAAATATGCTCAATATTAGAACCATCATTATAATCATCAACTGGTTCTTCCCTCCTCCCCCCCCCCATTCTCCTTTCTCTATTTCTCTCTACTCCTGTCTTCCTGTATCATTACATGCAGCAACTCCTTATTTACATCTCTTCCATCCACTGAAATGATCAGTGCTTTAGAGTGCAGCACCAAGAGAAATATCAAACATCTATACAAAACTCTAAATGAATTCCACATCCACTTTCAGACAGTTGCCCAGGATGGGTCCTATTTATTTCCCTCCGGGATGCTTTGACTACACTGTAGAGACTGTCTACAAATGTATTTTGCCCTTTACAATTCTCTTTTCCATAGATATTGGAAGAAATTGGAATCTGAACTTTTCTGTCAGAGTGAAAAATAAAATGTTACATATGATTGTTAAAATAAGCTAAATTTCTTATATAGCTCCTTGTTTTTAAAGGGACTACTTCTTGAAGGATAGGGAAAAGATTGAGTCTTATGTCTCATGGTTGTGGGACTTGCTGCATCTCTGCCTCCTTTCTGGTCTCACCAAGTGCACCCACACAATCACACCCAGAGGTTTGGTCTTGCCTTTCTCTGTGTTGGGATGGAATCTCACAATTCTTCCACTTTCAGACCAGAATCTGAGCATGTGGCTCCTCTTGTCACACTGCAGGCCTAACTGGGTTTGGGGCACCTGTTTTTCCACCTTCAGGGATCTGTGACCAAGAGTCCCCTTAAAACAAAAGTATTTTACTTACAAGTTGGAACAAGCTAGTAGAGGGTGGGGAAAGGGTTTTAAAATAAACAGCCTACATGTATATTTAATTTTGTCTAGTCTTGGGTTTACCTGCAAACTCAGTTAGATTATTTTTTCTTCAGTTGCAGGATCAGAATTAAGTTACATTTTCCTAGCCATCCCACACAGTCTTGAGTGTTCCTGTGACTGTCTCACCTACCCCGTTCAAACCAGATTTGGTGCTCTCCACATCTCTCAATGATCCTTAAGTATAAACTGGTAGGCAAGGATAAGAAAGCTTTCTCCCTCTTTCCCTACATTAGCATGCTGGCTTCACTGCCCTGAGAGACATTTAGGGTGAAATCCATGCCTGTTTATGGTATGAACACACCATGGATGTGCCAGCTCTAGATACAACATTGTTAGCACCACCACATTTGTCAGAGTGTGGACTTAATCTTGTGTTCAAGGTAGAAGCTGGTAGCACCACCTATAGTTCAGGTTGTCCCATTCATTCCATGGGAAGATGTTATTTTCCGTTTATCACTTTGCCAAACTTTAATCATTTGGACTGAAATTTCCCATAGTGGGTCTCTGCCTCAGGCAGAATGATATTGGAAAGTTTCAGCAAAAATAGTTCAGACAACGGAAATGTTATTTTGCCCTTGTCACAAAAATCCATGCTTTGGAGCAGGGACTTGAGAGAAAAAAAGATTTTTTAGCGGGGGGGGGGAGGGAGTCACCTCCATGCCCTTTGCTGTTCCCATGGAAAACTACCCAACTTTAGTCAAGTTATAAGGCTGTGAAAAAAATTCAGTTCACGTATTCTCAGTACAGACTTGTAATTGCTGCTCTGGTACTGGTACAAGAACTAAGAACAGGGAAAGTCCTGTGCTCTCAATGATCCCGCTGGCTCCCACCTAGCAAGAAGCCAGCCTTACTCAAGTGTAGAAGGGACAAAAGCCAGACCTGGGGAAGAGGGATGGTGGAGGAAGTAGACTGAGACAAAGAGCTGGGGGAGGGCGAGGGGTGTGGAAACTGACAGACTGTCTGGGCAAGGAGACTGGGAGCTGGATTTTGAGATGGGGGAGCCCTAGAGCATGTATTGAGATTGGATAAGGAGCCATGGATGGCAGAGACTGGAACTGACTGAGCAAGAAGACTAGGATGAAAGACATTGCTCTGCCAGCACAGAAGCAGACAGCTGATCCATAATCTGATCACTTTTATCTGCAAATTAATGAGCAAATACTTCACAACAGGCAGGACTCAGACTAGCTACTGAGTTGAGAGAGTCTGGATTTATTAGAGTGCTGCCTTCCCCCACCCCAAAAAAATAAATCGGCTGTATGAGATTTTGCAGGTGTTGTGGTGGAGGAAGAAAACTTTCTTCCCACACAGTCACAGCATGAGAGTTTTTTTTACATCTTTATGCCACAACCAATCAGCCTTGGCATGAGACTTCTGCCACCAGTACTCCAGCCATCTTCTCTGTCACTTCAGTTGTTGCAAATCATTCATAAACCAGGGTGACCTGTGAGAATGAAGCCAGTGAAGAGGACTGCTGGGGTGCTCACTGAAGGACAAATTTGTATCATAATGTCCTACAAAACCATTAAGAGAAGAGTCTTCAGTGGAACCTTTTGGATTCCATTAATCTCAGAGGATGGACCATCAAAATGGATCCCTAACCCCAACTGGAAAGATGAGCCACAATCTCAAAATGCAGGCGGTAATGGTCAATCCATGACACAGATCTAAGATCCAATTGCCTAAAATCTACCCAGTCCAAAACAAAAAACAAAAACAAAAAACACAGGTCCACACGCTGCTATTATGAGGGCCAGAGGCTATAAACACAGTCACCCTCTCTTAGGGTTGCTTTATCTCAACCTTGCCATTGCCACTGTCATGGAATTAGCAAAGAGAAAAAAAATCAAGATCCTCCTCTTTCATCTACCCTAATTAAAATTTTAAGACTCAAAAAGAATATACTCTTGATCTCTTATGCTACAGGCTGCCCACATTTCTAATCCCACCACACCAATAACCAGCATCCCTGCCACAGAGACTGGTCCATAGATATCCTACTAAAGGAGAAACCCCAAATGGGGCAATTATACTGCCTTTGTAACTTGTGGGAATGTTGGGAGGTATAATGTTTATGATTAATTTAATTTTGGACTATCATCCCATTTTTAATCACACACTTTTCTGTGTTTTCTAGTTCTTATGTACATGGGGACATTTACAAAGTTAATTTAATGCACAGTGCTCACTAATACTGCTATGTGAAAGCAATATATTTTTAAAGACCTATTATATGGGGAAAATTTTGGATCAGTCTTTTGTATTTCTTCTGTTCAGCTGTTGCTGTGACTAAGGTACTTAAGGCCTAAGGTCTATTCAACACAGATTTTGTACTGGTATAGTTATTTTTGGATAGGATATGATTCTTTTTTAATTTGAAAGAGTTACACTAGTAAAACCCCTAGTTATAGACAGAGTTATACAGCTAAAGAGGTGCCTTATACTGACATAACTTATTCCCATTTCTGCATGGGAATAACTATACTGACATAAGCACATTTATTCTGGTATAATTGCAACCATACTGCAGAAGAAACAAGAGTTCTACGCAGGGCCGCCCAGAGGGGGGGGCAAGTGGGGCAATTTGCCCCAGACCCTGGGCCCCACAGGGGCCCCCACGAGAATATAGTATTCTATAGTATTGCTACTTTTTTTATGGAAGGGGCCCCCGAAATTGCTTTGCCCCAAGCCCCCTGAATCCTCTGGGCGGCCCTGGTTCTACTGCTTTAACTATACCAGTACAGTCAAAGCAGCACAGCTTGTGTGTGTGTAGACAAGCTGTAAGTTAGTTGAAAATTATTGCTTTAACCTCTGTCCTGCCATACCCCAGTGCCACTGCCACCACCATGTAGATGTCCTGTTATTTCACTTTGGAAGTCTGGTCACCTTACTCATTTGCCTTCTCTCATTTCCTCACACTTATAAGACCCATGAGTAGCTCTGAGTCCCAAGTTCCTGCCAATATATGGGTTGGAGGGAGCGCATTGAGAAGGAGGAATGGTGGTTGTGTTGAAGGACTGGCTTGGCTAAACCAGAAGCTGCTATGTCAGAATTCTCTCCCCCTATGATCTCATGAGCCAGCCAGAAGCACTGCAAACACATCTCCTCAGCCCTTACTTCAATAAAGGGTGAGCATTCCCTCTTTCAGAATGAAGCAGTCTACCACTTTTGGGAGTTTGACCCGGAACCAGTGAGAGATTGTATCATGAGGCTTATCCTGTAACCCGGAGTCCATTAAAATGCTTTGCTACTGTAGCTCCCTGTCTAAATGCTCCCAGCCAGCATGCACTGAGTGTCTGTGTGTTGAGTAGACCTGGTTCAGCAACTCTGATTCCAGCAGCCTGCTTGTTACAGCCCCACACTGGTCTCTACCAGCCTGGGTTACTACTAGCCTAGTGACTCCAGCACCTCCACACACACACCCCCCTGCAAGTCCTGAATTTCCCGAAAACTGTCTGCCCTGAAATGTCCTGCCCTCTCCTGGAACATTCAGAGGAGTAGTAAGATCTGTTGCTCCTTTAAAGAGATAAAGCAACAAGCTGCTGTGCTTTTAACTGGAGTTAATAATCACTTCAGATCAAACTCAGCACTGGGTTGATTTAGAAAAATTAAAAAAGTTTAATCAAAAAAGATAGTTTTAAGTGAGTTCAAGTAGAAGGGATAAAACAAAATGGTTACAAGCAAATAACAGTAAAATATGCTTTCTGATGTCTAAGACTTAGAAAGCTACAGTCTTGGTTCAAAGTAGATTTCTTATCACTTTTCTTTCCAGCCATGTCTGTCCTTTCATCAGTCAGGATCTTCCACAGAAGTACAAAGCGCTAGTTTTCATTGTCTTCCTAGGTGAAATATCTTTGCCTAAGCAGGTTTCTCACCTATATTCAGTTCCCAGATCCTTCAACCCCCTTGGCTGAAGTACCCATCTCTCTCTATTGGGGGGCTGGCAGGGTGCTCTGGGCCAACAGCACCACCTAATGGTGACACTCAGGATTACAATACCCAATAGTGGGATCCCAGGGGTAGTGTCTCCTAGCAGTGAGAGTCCAAGGGGCCGCTTTACATAGTGGCAATATCACAGGCATAGTATCACCCGATGGCAAGAGTGGGGAGGGTAGAGGAACCTGGGCCCATCCTACTCCACCAGGTTCTGATCCAGGGCCCTTCAAAACAAGTTGCCCTGACACAGGGTTCAGGTCCCAGTACCCACAAGCGCATTCCCTGGGTCACTTCCTACCTTCGTCCCACTCCCTCCAGCATTGTCTCCTGATTTGGAAGTGGGGTCTCTCTTGTGGTCCTTTTGCTTCATCTCTGGTAGCTCCTCTGTTGGCAACAACAAGTCATTCTCTTCTGTTCCTGTGATCAGCTGGCTTCCTGCAGTGCAGCTAGGAGGCTTGATCATGGTGGCTTGGAGGCAGGAGGCTGCTGCACACAACTGCTCTCCTCAGTCAGCCCAGACTGAGCTGAACTGCCTCCTTTTGAATGCTCCCTTCACTGGGAGAATGCCCAGCAACGACAAGGGGGTGTGGCTTCTTAAGTATAGAGCAGTGTTTTTTAAACTCTTGCCTCTTCAGTGCAGGGTTGGTATTCCATCACACACCCTTCCCTTCAGGGTAGGACCTGTCGGTGGTTCTTCCCCCTATTCCTCTCCGCCTCCTCGGGAGAAGAAATCAGTGTTAGCATGCACCTTCACATGGTGGAGCACTTGCACATCATAGGGCTGGAGGGAGAGGTAGCATCTCATGATCTGGGCATGTGTCTTTCGTGGAATTGATCCAGCAGTGAGGGGCATGGTCTATAATGAGCTGGAAGTGGTTTCCCAACAGGGAGTAACTCAAAGCCTTGACCGCCCACTTTACCACCAGCGCTTCCTTTTCAATTGTCAAGTACTTAGTCTCTTAAGGGAATAATTTCCAGCTCAAGTACAGTATTAGATATTCCTCACCATCCACTTCCTGGGATAATACAGCCCTAAGGCCCACCCTGGAGGCATCTGTTTGGAGGATGAACTGCTTTGTAAAGTTGGGGTGGAAGAGGACAGGCCCCCAATTCAGCCTATCCTTCAAGGACTGGAAGGCTCGTTCACAGTCTTCTGACCATCGCATCTTCCACGACCTGGGGCTTTTTATGAGGTCCATGAGGCAGGTGGCTATCATTGCTAAATTGGGCACAAATAATCTATAAAGGCTGCTAATCTGATAAACTGTCATACTTGTTTCTTGGTCGTGGGGGCTGGACAGTCCCTCAATGCCTGGACCTCATCCCCACAGGGATGTAGCCATCCCCACCCAACAGAGTACCTGAGGTAGGTCACCTCTTTTCCCATGTGACATTTAGCCAGGTTAGCAGTTAAACCTGCCTCCTCAAGGGCTTGAAATACCACAGTGAGGTGGCATAGGTGGTCCTCCTAGTTGACACTGTAAACAACTATATTGTCAATATAGGTGGCAGCATACTGTTTATGTGGTCACAATAGTCAATCCTTTAGCTGCTGGAAGGTGGCTGAGGCTCCATGCAGGCCGAATGGCAGGGTCACTAACTGGTTGAGCCTGTAGGAGGGGAAAAAGCTGTGTTCTCCCTGGATGCCCTTGCCAGGGGAATATGCCAGTACCCTTTTGGCAAGTCAAGTCTAGGGTGGATACTCGTGTCAATAACATACAGCTACTGGTAGCATAAAATCCCTCCTTTACCTGTAAAGGGTTAAGAAGCTCAAATAACCTGGTTGGGACCTGACCAAAAGGACCAATAAGAGGAAAAGATACTTTCAAATCTGTGGGGGAAGGTTTTTGTTTTGTCTCTCTCTGTGTTCTTTCTGGGTCAGCGAGGCATCAGGGCAGGGAAAATACATCTCCCAAAGCCATACCTGATCTAAGATTACAAATTGTAAGTAATAGGAAGGAAATGCATTAGATTATCTTTTGTTTTAGCTTGTAAATTGTCCCTATGCTAAGAGGGAGGTTTATTCCTTTTTTTTTTGTAACTTTCAAGTTTGGCCTAGAAGGGAATCCTCTGTGTTTTGAATCTTATTACCCTGTAAAATTACTTTCCATCCTGATTCTACAGAGATGCTTCTTTTACTTTTTTCTTTATAATAAAGTTTTAAGAATCTGATTGTTTTTTAGTGTCCTAAAAACTCAAGGGTCTGGTCTGCACTCACCTTGTTAACTTATTTGGTTGGTGTATTATTCTCAAGCCTCCCCCGGAAGAGGGGGGTGAAGGGGCTTGGGGGAATATTTTAGGGAAACAGGAACTCCAAGTGGTCCTTTTCCTGAATCTTTGTCTAACTCACTTGGTGGTGGCAGCAGTTCCCATCCAAGGACAAGGAAGGATTTGTGGCTTGGGGAAGTTTTTAACCTAATCTGGTAAAAATAAGCTTAGGGGGGTCTTTCATGCGGGTCCCCACATCTGTACCCCAGAGTTCAGAGTGGGGAGGGAACCCTGACAACTCGGCATTCCCCAGCCTTTCTAGTAGCTCATCTACATGGGGTAGGTGTCAAAGCTAGAGGCCTCCTGAAGACAATGCAAAACCTCAAACTGTCTGGTTTAGGTACTAGAATAATGGTGCTCCTCCGCTCGCTCTGGGATTCCTCCACAACCCCAAGGGCTATCATCACCTTTAGCAACTCATGGACTGCCTTCCACATTATCTTCAGCAAGGGGCAATAATGGTCCTGCACCCTGTCAGGAGTGATGGTAGGTCACAGATCAAACAGAAACACCGGTGCTGCACCCCGTGGAGGCACAGACACTGGACGAGACTGGCCAAGAATGGTTGACAGACAATAGGGACATCATAGGGTAGCAATGGGTTGCTTCCTACTCGTGTCCCAGTCCTTCCAGCATCGTCTCCAGGGTTAGAGAGGGAAAGTTAGTCCCAAAAGGTTCAACTAGATGGACAATCAGTCATTTTACTCTTGTATGTGATTGAAAGAAAGCATCCACTGTTATTTGGCAAACTTTGGCTTGAGAGGCTCAAGGCAAATTGAACTGATATCAAGGTGATCATGACAAACATCTTGAAATCTTCAAGAAATACTGGGCAGACACTCCAAAGCATTTGAAAAAGAATTTGGACAGTTGAGCACCATGTCAGTGAAGCTCACTGTTAAGTGTGACACCCAGACAAAATATTGGACATCTTCATACCTCGTTTAGCCAATTTGGTTTATTGTTACAGATGGTGAGTGAAAATGGACCTCAATTCTGTTCTAAAGAATTTCAGAAGTTGAGCTTCAAATAGAATTTAGCACATATGTTGTGCTCCATACCATCTTGTGACAAATGAACTAGCAGACTGCTTCATACGGCTACTTAAGCATGCCTTAATTGCCAAGGAGTCTACTTTGACTAATCAGAAGAAATTGTCCAATTCCTAGCTTGCCTACAGGAACACACCACACACTATTACCCAGGAGTCAGCTGCAATTCTTTTCTTGAAGAGGTCTTCATGTTCCTATTGGGACCTGCTTTATCCTGATGTTGTCTCATGTGTGGTCAAATCCCAAGCTATGCAAATTGATCAAGAACATGAAATTAATCATTGTTCTTTCCTAAACACTGAGCACCTGGCAGCTCACACTGACTTCTTGGTTCTACAGTTTGTCATAAGGCTGCAGAAGCATGTATGTGGTATATAGCACCTCTTCTATAAAATTAATAGATATTAAGGCCAGAAGGGACTGTTATGGTCATGTTGTCTGACCTCCTGTATAGCACAGGCCAGAGAATTTAACTCAGCAATCCCTGAATCAAGCCCATTACTTCTGGTTGAGCTACAACATATTTGTTAAAAATCACACCCCGTTTCAATGTAAAGACTTCAAGTGATGAATACATCACATTCCTTTGTGAGCTGTTCTAAATGTTAGTTACCTTCAGTGTTAACAATGTGCATCTTATTTCTGGTTTGAATGTCTGGCTTCACCTTAAAGTCATTGGATCCTGTTAAGCCTTTGTCTGCTAGATTATCAGAAATCTTCTCCCCATAAAAGTGCTTATAGATCACAGTCAAGTCATCGCTAAACCTTCTCTTCAATAAGCTAAACAGATTGAGTTAACTCAGACTCACTGTGGGGCAGGCGTTTGATAGCAAAGATCCACAAGAATGATCTGAGGTGAGTCTGCTCTAATTTTTCATCATGCTTTTTGAACAGTGGGCAAGAAAAATGGACACAGTATCCCAGTAATGGCTTCACCCATGCTCTATACAGAAGTTATACCACCTCCCTACTCCTATTTGATATCCCCCTTCCCATACACCTAAGGATCACATTCACCCTCTTAGCCATCACATTCACTGAGAGCTTATGTTCTGTTGCTTTCCAACAGGACACCAAGTTATTTACAGAGTTACTATTTTCCAGTATACAAACCCCCTCCCCCCCTTCCTGTAAATGTGGCCTCCATTCTTTCTTCCTAGATTCATGGTCTTGCATTTCGCTGTATTAAAATATATGTTGATTTCTCCCCTCCCCCCACCCCAGTTTACAAAGTGATCTTCATTTCTCTGGATGGCATCATTATTTACCATATGACCCATCTTGGTATCATCTGTAAACTTAAATATTTCCTTCTGAAGCATCAATATTAAAGGGTGTTAGGCTGAAAAATCAGTCCCTCTAGAAACACTCCTAAGCAATAATGATTCCTAATTAACAATTCCATATTTCATCTGTCAGATAGATAGTTTTTAATCCCTTTTATGTGCACCATATTGAGGTTCTCTTGTGCTAATCTCTTTAATCAGAATGTTGTGTGGGACTAACTGTTTTACAGAAGTTTCATATCAATATACATTTCCTTTATCAGACAGACTTGTGGTAATGAACAGAACAGGAATTATACAACCAGCAGGTTGTTACTAGACATCTTGCTGTTTGTATATCTGTCAAAACATTCCAATATAAATTATTGAAAAAAATCCCAGATTTTGTAATTGGAGAACAGCACACCATAATCTTTTCAGGGCTGGACGCCGGAAATAAATTACAGACGCATTTTGATTTCTGATGATACACCTCGTTGTTTTTTCTCCTTGACTGAGCCCAGTTGCTTAATCTGAATAAGCATTATATCAATTAAAAGATATTTAAAATCCAGGCAAAACAAAGCTACTGCAAGTAATACTCTCTATACATTAAATAAAAATGAATGTTGATACAACTGTCAGATGCCCTTGTGCTTACTGGGCATGCTCACTTGCTCCTGCTCTGTCGCTCTCTCCTGAGTCTTTTGCTGTCGCCTCAGTCTTTTCCTCCAGGCCCCTCTTTGCAGAGAGAAGAGGGCGAGTGGAGAAAGGAGAACCAAGTCTAGTTCTGCAAACACCCTTTTCTGGAGTACGCCAGGCTGAGTGTTGCTGACTTCACATTACACTGGGATTAATGGGGTTGTCCTGCCTTCTCGGCTCTTACAGCGTGAAAAAAATGGAAGGATTGACAAATTCTGGAGAACAGATTTCCTCCCTTCTTTTCCTTTAACATCACGCAGCCTCCTCATTGTTTAAAGGCATCATTGTTTGGACTTGATCAGCTCCTTCTAAGCGAGAGGTAAATAGAGATTTCTTCCCCTCCCCCCACCTCCCCTTTTCCTTATGGTATTTACTGGTCTGTTGCATGATAACGCAGACATCCCAGTTGTTATACAGGCTCAGTTCATTCAAGTAACAACCTCCTGCCTCTGTTATTAATTCTTATTGCGCTTTACAAGGCAGGAGATTTGGAGGCGGTCGTTTGTTCAGACCACATATGGATTCACTGGGAGACTTCTCAAAGCGACTTCAATTGATCCGGTTCCATAAATATAGACAAAAAATGGTAAATGGGCAAGAGCGCAGGGTACATCGAGCCCAGGACTGTAACGCCGCTTTATGTCTCTTTAGAGAACAGCGCTAAACTCATTTGCTGTGTGTCCAAGGTACTGAAATATCTCTAGTCGTCATTCAGCAGCTCAGAGGGGCTTGTGGGCTGCATTTACCCCCCTCTTTGCCCCCTCCATTTTAGCTCTGCGACGTATAGGGAGATCGAAGCACGTTCATTTCTCTCCCAGGCTCTAGGATTTACTAACCTGCTCTTTAAAGAAATACGGCTAATTCCAGGAGATCACAAGACAAGGAAATTTTCCTCCTAAAGCTGGTGCGAAGAATGGCCGCAGCTGGAGAAAGCTGTAGATAATCTCACAATAGGCTGAGTTTAGCAATCAATGTAGCGTTTTTAATTAGCAGGTTGGAAGAGTTCCCGAACAGTCAGTAAGATCTGATAGTTTTGCTTTAATATGTTTGTTTATTTATAGCCACACACGGTGTTTCTATCGTCGGCAGAGACTATGATTAAGCCACTTGTTGATATTTAAATTCTGATACAAAGATTTATTTATATGTCAACGAGAAAGGCTGACGTATTCAAAATAAAGAGTTCTATGAATTGTAAGGAAAAGGATGCTTTAAAGCGCAGATGCTGAATCTTACTTTTTTTTGGCGGAAGAGACAAACATCCAGATTTATTTGCGGGGGGAGGGGTAGATTTAGAATATCTGACAAAAATGCACACACTGCTGCTGCTGACAGTGTAGTGTAAATCTGCTCACAGAATCAACTTTCCACAACAGATTTTATTTTAACTTATGACATTTGGACTCTTCTTGAATCCATCTCAGTTTGGCTAAACAAGTGCCTACTTGCCACCAAGGTATGAGTAAAATTCCATTCGATTACCACTCTTTTAGAAACTTGAAATACTGTTAAAACTAGTAATATATCTGCCTGCTTTTCCCCACAAGATACATTGATTGTAATATAAAGTCTGGTATTTTATCCAAATTACCAATGTGAACATTCACTTAATTTAAATTAAACTGTTGTTATGCAATAATTTGTATATAGAGTCCCCATAATAGCCAAAATTTACATACTCAAATTCAATATTAGCTATTTATAGAACAAGTTACCATTTAAAATATACTAGAATTCTCAGGATCTGTTTCTTTTGAGAGTATATATCTGGTGGTTCTCTTTTCTGATCTTACTTTACATTAAAGTGACCTAGCCAACAAATGAAAGTCACCACTTCTTAAAAAGAACAAAATTAAATGTATGATTGTGATTAAAAAGATGACATTTAATATGGAACACATCACTGCAGCAAATAGAGCATATATTTTATTAAACTCAAAGTAAAAAAATTAGAGCTAAAGACATAAATTCCTTTAAAAATAATTAATCTATGCTTTTAAATTAATTATTTTCTATATTCTTATATAGAAACAAAACTGTTCGCCATTAGGCATTCATGTTTGTTTTATTTTACTGGAAAATATTTGTTGCTCTTGTTCAAACAAATTTTTCAATAGAAAAATCAGAGAAAGGCTCTTTACTAAACTATCATGCCACTCATATTCTTTCACTCTACAGACACAATCTTTCATTTGTCACTGTTGACAATTTCATCTTCATGTTTAGGGTGACCAGTGTGTGGCGTTCATCTGGCAGTAATACATGTATTAAGAAGGAAAAAAAGGATGCAGGAATATGTAGGGGAGTTACCATTTTTAGAAAACAGAACTTTTTTTTTTTAAACTCAGACCTATGTAATCTCCATGGCTCTAACGCTGTAATTTCTATCCTAGTGCAACCCATTTGAAATAATTTAAAACCCTATTTTGTATATAATATGCAACATGGGCAAGATCTGTGCTAGGTGCAGGAGTGGGTGTGAAGCACTCCATGCCCTGTAAGCCTGATAGAATGAGTTAGGGGTCAGCTGGCTGTGTGGCCATGCAGGAGTGCCTACACCATGGAGATGCCCTCTGGAATGGCCCACACAGGACTGGCACAGAAGGTCAGTTTGGGATAAACTGCAAATGGTCCATGGCAGTCTGGGGAGGGGCTGTGGATCCACTTTTACACAGGTACAGTGGTCCCAATACCCTGTGAAACAGGTGAAGGGGCGGATGGGTGTGAATTTCACCTGTCTGTTGCATCTCTCTGCTTATACCAGTTCTGTATCAGATGTTCTCAGTTTAGGATTAAGATGATATTTTTCTTACATGCAAACTCAGACTGGGATCTGCATTCCCCTCGGCTCACCACAGTAACAGAGCTCCACTACAGGAGTGGTATGGGGACTGCAGAGGCCCCCATAAGACTTTCACTACCATTGGATGCATCTGGTGGCTGGCTTCTCTGCACCTTGTACAGTAGGCCTGTGCAGTACCAGTTATGCTACAGTACCTCTGTAACAGACTAGTAGCCCTTTAAACTGTAATAGGCACTAAAACCACAATACAAGACTCAAAGCTGTTCCCTCTGGGAAGGCTGTGAGTTCCCTATTAGTCCCTTTTGTCTGGGTGCCCAGACTAGTCAAACTCCTCTTAATGGGCTAGTCACACAATCTCATTCTGCCCTGTGTCAGGGTGGGTACCATAATCCATTCACCACACACTGTCACACACCTTCATCCTGAGAGGGTGTCTGGGTGCACACTGTGTGGAAACCCCTTTTCCTCCTTCCCAGCAATCCTATAGTCACAAGTTCAGGCCAGAAGGGAGCATTGTGATGATGTATGCTGACACCCTGGCCAGACAGAGTCATTAGTGATTCTTGCATCCAGCACAGTTGCTTTTGGTTGAGGTAGAGCAGAAATGTCAAACATGAGCTAAGTCTAACCCCGCCCCCCATGCCTTCATGTGGCCTGCAGCTCCCTCTGTACACAGAGGAGCTGGGTCCATTGCATCTGTGATGGTCCCTCCGTCTCAGGCTCTCTCAGGCTTGGAGGGAGGCCACTCTGACTTGCTGCATCAGGCAATAAACAAAAGTTAATCAGCACTTCCCTAGCTCAAGCCTCCTGGCTAAGGCAGACAGTAAACAGTCTAGGCTGTGACTTTCTGGGCTGGGCAGAGCAATAAGCAGTCTTTAGCCTAAGCCTTCTGGCTAAGGCAGTGTAATGGGGTCAGCACCCATCTCTCATGAGCACCCCTGTTTTGGCCACTACGTACCTGCAATCATTCAGTTTTTGAACAGGGTGGCACCTACCTCTTGCAGGCACCCCGTTTCTGGTTGGGTGGGAGCCTGTTTTTCTTTCAGTTCTTACAATGGGGTGGCACCTGCCTCTTGCAACTGCCGTCCCTGGCCAATGGTAGTTTGGCACGTCTTCAGCAACTCAGCCCTTGGGTCAAGTCACACACACTGTCCCCCACTTCCCAGGTATACAGTCTCTAGTTCTTTCTCACAGCCCTGGTATGGGGTCATTGCACCAAGGCTCCCTCTCCAGAGGCACTGCCTTCTGTAGTAGCCCAACAGGGGCCCATCTCAGTACCCTCAGTTGGTGTCCTTTCAGCAGCCCTCAGTGGACTCAGCCTTCAACCAGACCAGCAGAGTCCATCACGCTACCCGCACCTGGTCTGGCTAGGTTCTGGGCTCAGTCCCCTGGGCTCAGCCTGCCCACACTAACCTTTCCATGCTCCCGCTGCTCTTCTAGCCAGACAGGCACCCCATCTTCAACAGCCTTCCCTGGGCTCAGTCCTACCCACAGTGAGCTATCCGCAGTCCTGCTGCTCTTTCTGCCAACCAGGCTCCCAGTTCTCCCTCTTCAATCTCCAAGCAGCAACTAACTGCTCTGCCTCTGCTGCTTCCTTATATATGGCCCTTCCAGCCCTGATTGGTATGCACAGCTGTTTCCCCCGCCCCCCAGGTATTAATACATACTCTGGGTTAATTAATAAGTAAAAAGTGATTTTATTAAATACAGAAAGTAGGATTTAAGTAGTAACAGACAGAACAAAGTGAATTACCAAGTAAAATAAAATAAAACACGCCAGTCTATGTTTAATTTAACTGAATACAGATAAAATCCTCACCAGTTTCAGAATGCTTCCTTTTACAGACTAATCTTCTTTTAGTCTGGGTCCAGCAATTACTTACACCCCTTGTAGTTACTGTCCTTTGTTTTAGTTTTTTTCAGGTATTTTTGGGGGTGAAGAGGCTCTTTCTTTAGCCAGCTGAAGACCAAATGGAGGGGTTTTCCCTGGGCTTAAATAGAATTTCTCTTGTGGGTGGAAACCCCCTCCTCTCTCCTATGCAAAGTCCAGCTACAAAATGGAGTTTTGGAGTTACCTGGGCAAGTCACATGTCCATGCATGACTGAGTTCCTTCCCAGCCAAGCCACATTCCTGGGAAAGCCCAGATGTGGATTGGTGTCTCCAAGTTGATTGTTGGCTTAAGTGTTTCTTGATTGGACACTTACTGAGTGCCCTTACACAATTAACTTAGGTCTAAACAGAGACTGGGAATGGTTGGGTCATTACACTAATTGAATTCCCCCCCCCCATGTCAAGTTCTCCTCACACCTTCTATGGGTCATCTCGATTATCACTTCAAAGTTTTTTCTTCTGCTGCTACTGATAGCTCATCTCAATTGATTGGCCTCTTACAATTGGTATGCGTACTTCCACCTTTTCATGTTCTCTGTATGTATAAATATCTTCTGTTTGTGTGTTTCATCTATGCATCTGAAGAAGTGAGCTGTAGCCCATGAAAGCTTATGCTGAAATAAATTTGTTAGTCTCTAAGGTGCCACAAGTACTCCTGTTCTTTTTGCGGATACAGACTAACACGGCTGTTACTTTGAAACCTGTCATTATGCAAGGCACTGCATTTAGCCGTATGGAGTGGAAATCCATTACTTCATGAAAAAACTCGTACAGATACAGACAGACATCTTCCTTTCCAAATGCAAACAGATGGACATCATACCAAAAGGACTAAAGGTAAAAAATCCATTACAATCTACATATCACACAGACTATGCTGAGAGATTGTGCCACACACTCTCAAAGAAACTGCAAAACCACCTGATCAACATCCTATACAGCAAACAGGGAAAGATCAAGACTGAACTCTCAAAACTGGATACTCTCATGAAAAACCAATCTTCCACACAAACTTCTTCATGGATAGACTTTACAAAAACTAGACAAGCCATTTACAACACAAACTTTGCTTCTCTACAAAAGAAAAAGGACACTAAACTGTCTAAACTGCTACATGTCACAAGGAGCCACAACAGTATCTCCCTTACCCCACCCAACAATATTGTTAATCTCTCCAGCTATTCTCTTAGCCCAGCAGAAGAATCTGTCCTATCTCGGGGCCTTTCCTTTTGTCCTTCCAGACCCGCGAACATGATACAGTTCTGCAGTGACCTAGAATCCTACTTTCGCCGTCTCCGACTCAAAGAATACTTCCAACACGCCTCTGAACAACATACTAACCCACAGAATCCTTCCTACCAACACTACAAAAAGAAGGATTCTGCATGGACTCCTCCTGAAGGTCGAAACAACAGACTGGACTTCTACATAGATTGCTTCCGTCAACGTGCACGGGCTGAAATTGTGGAAAAGCAGCATCATTTGCCCCATAACCTAAGCCGTGCTGAACACAACGCCATCAACAGCCTCAGGAACAACTCTGACATCATAATCAAAAAGGCTGACAAAGGAGGTGCTGTCGTCATCATGAATAAGTTGGAATATGAACAAGAGGCTGCTAGCCAGCTCTCTAACTCCACATTCTACAAGCCATTATCCTCTGATCCCACTGATGATTACCAAAAGAAACTACACCATCTGCTCAAGAAACTCCCGGAGAAAGCACAGGAACAGATCTGTACAGACATATGCCTAGAACCCCGACCAGGTTTATTCTATTTGCTACCCAAGATCCATAAACCTGGAAATCCTGGACGCCCCATCATCTCAAGCATTGGCACCTTAACAGCAGGATTGTCTGGCTATGTGGACTCTCTCTTCAGGCCCTACGCTACCAGCATTCCCAGCTATCTTCGAGACACCACTGACTTCCTGAGGAAACTACAATCCATCGGTGATCTTCCAGAAAACACCATCCTGGCCACTATGGATGTAGAATCCCTCTACACCAACATTCCACACAAAGATGGACTACAAGCCATCAGGAATAGCATCCTCGATACCATCACGGCAAACCTGGTGACTGAACTTTGTGACTTTGTCCTCACCCACAACTATTTCACATTTGGGGACAATATATACCTTCAAGTCAGCGGCACTGCTATGGGTACCCACAGTATGCCAACATCTGTGGCCCCACAGTATGGCCCCACAGTATGCCAACATCTTTATGTCTGACTTAGAACAACGCTTCCTTAGCTCTCGTCCCCTAACGCCCCTACTCTACTTGCGCTACATTGATGATACCTTCATCATCTGGACCCATGGAAAAGAAGCCCTCGATGAATTCCACCATGATTTTAACAATTTCCATCCCACCATCAACCTCAGCCTAGACCAATCCACACAAGCGGTCCATTTCCTAGACACTACTGTGTTAATAAACGATGGTCACATAAACACCACCCTATACCGGAAACTCACTGACCGCTATACTTACCTACATGCCTCCAGCTTCCATCCAGGACACACCACACGATCCATTGTCTACAGCCAAGCTCTAAGATACAACCGCATTTGCTCCAATCCCTCGGACAGAGATAAACACCTACAAGATCTCTATCAAGCATTCTTAAAACTACAATACCCACCTGCTGAAGTGAAAAAACAGATTGACAGAGCCAGAAGAGTACCCAGAAGCCACCTACTACAGGACAGGCCCAACAAAGAAAATAACAGAACGCCACTAGCCACCACCTTCAGCCCCCAACTGAAACCTCTCCAGCGCATCATCAAAGATCTACAACCTATCCTGAAAGATGATCCCTCACTCTCACAGATCTTGGGAGACAGACCAGTCCTCGCTTACAGACAGCCTCCCAACCTTAAGCAAATACTCACCAGCAACCGCACACCATACAACAAAAACACTAACACAGGAACCTATCCTTGCAACAAAGCCCGATGCCAGCTCTGTCCACATATCTATTCAAATGACACCATCATAGGACCTAACCACATCAGCCACACCATCAGGGGCTCGTTCACCTGCACATCTACCAACGTGATATATGCCATCATGTGCCAGCAATGCCCCTCTGCCATGTACTTTGGCCAAACTGAGCAGTCTCTACGCAAAAGAATAAATGGACACAAATCTGACATCAGGAATCATAACATTCAAAAACCAGTGGGAGAACACTTCAACCTCTCTAACCACTCAGTGACAGACTTGAAGGTGTCAGTTTTGCAACAAAAAAACTTCAAAAACAGACTCCAAAGAGAGACTGCTGAACTCGAATTAATATGCAAATTAGACACAATTAACTTAGGTCTAAACAGAGACGGGGAATGGTTGGGTCATTACACTAATTGAATTTTTTTCCCCCCATGTTAAGTTCTCCTCACACCTTCTATGGGTCATCTCGATTATCACTTCAAAGTTTTTTCTTCTGCTGCTACTGATCTCGTACTTCCACCTTTTCATGTTCTCTGTAAGTATAAATATCTTCTGTCTGTGTGTTTCACTCTATGCATCTGAAGAAGTGAGCTGTAGCCCACAAAAACTTATGCTGAAATAAATTTGTTAGTCTCTAAGGTGCCACAAGTACTCCTGTTCTTTTTACTGAGAATAGCTTTTTCTCAGGAAGCTGACCAACTGCTTCACTACAGCCTACTTAGAATCAAACAAGTATGCAGCCAATATTCATAACTTCAAATACAGAAATGATACATGCATACGAATAGGATTAATAGATTCAGTAAATCATGACCTTTACAGAGATATGTTACATGGCATATGTAGCATAAAACACGTCCTAGTTATGTTATATATATATATACATTCATAAGCATATTTCCATAAAGCCTTATGGGTGGCACCGTCACAGCTGCCACCCCAGGGTTAGCAGCAGAGGGTTGGGGGGACCCTGGCTATCCCTACTCTACTAGGTCCCAGCCCAGAGCCCTAAAAGTGCCAGGGGATCACGCCGCTAGGACAGTGGGAATCCTGCTGAAACATGCTGAATCATACTGTGACATCACAACCTGACTAACATCTGGTTCCCCTGGGTTACTTCCTACCACAGTCCATTGGTGTGGCTCCGTAGTCTGCAGGTCCTCAGCTTCCTCAGGGTAGGTGGCGGATGGCAGTCCCAGCAGCTCTTCCCAACTCTTGGTCTCCTCCAGAGAGGAGGACAGCTCCTGTGGACAGCTCAGAGTCTGGTCCGGAGTCCTGCAGCAGGCTAGAGTTGTCTGCCTCCTTGCCTGGCTCTGACCCAACTGAGCTCCTGTGCTTGCCTTGTTCCCAGCCTTTCTCCAGCCCTGCTCAGTTCCTGCCTCCTATTCTGATCCTTGGCTCTGACCCCTGGTTGCTGACTCCAGCTCTGTCCCTTGGCACTGTTCCCAGCCACTGACCCCAGTTCTGACCACTAGGCTTGACTGGCACTGCTTTGACCACCCATGCCCTGGTCCATGACAGTATCTCATGAGGACGTTAAACACAGCTACTAAAGTTAGACATGTTTAAATTAGCAGGTCCAGGTAAATTGCATCCAAGAGTTTTAGAAGAGCTGGCTGAGGAGCTCACTGGACCGTTAGTGTTAATTTTCAATACATCTTGGAACAATGGGGACTCCAGAAAACTGGAAGAAAGCTAATGGTGTGCCAATATTTAAAAAGGGTAAACAAGATGACTGGGGTAATTATAGGCCACTCAGTCTGACACAGATTCCAGGAAAGATAATGGAGCAGCTGTTAGGGGACTCAATTAATGGAGGATTAAAAGGAGGGTAACATAATTAATGCAAGTCAGCATGGGATTATGGAAAACAGATCCTGTCAAACTAACTTGATTTTTTTTTAATGAGATTACAAGTTTGGCTGATAAACCTAATAGTATTGGTGTAATATAGTTAGATGTCTATAAGGCATTTGACTTGGTACCACACATTTTGATTAAAAAACTAGGATGTCATAAAATGAACATGTCACACTTTACACGGATTAAAAGCTGGCTAACTGATAAGTCTCAAAATGTAATTGTAAATGGGGAATAGTCATTGAACGTGTGTGTTTCCAATGGGGTATCGAAGAGATGGATTCTTGGCCCTAGGATATTAAACATTCTTATCAATGTCTTGGAAGAAACATAAAATCATCATTGTAGATGACACAAAAATTAGGGGAGTGGTAAATATTGAAGAGGACAGGTCACTGATTCAGAGTGATCTGGATCATTTGGTAAGCCGAGTGCAAACAAATAATGTGTTTTAATATGGCTAAATGTAAATGTATACATTTAGGAACAAAGAATGTAGGCCATTCGTACAGGATGGGGGACTCTATTCTGGGAAGCAGTGACTCTGAAAAAGATTTGGGGGTTGTGGTGGATAATCAGCTGAACATGAGCTCCCAGTGCAATGCAGTGTCCAAAAGGGCCACTGCAATCCTTGGATGCATAAAGAGGTGAATCTCAAGGAGTAGAGGTTATTTAACCTCTATATTTGGCATTGGTGCAACAGCTGCTGGAGTACTGGGTTTTGTTCTGGTACCCTCAATTCAAGAAGGATGTTGATAAGTTGGAGAGGGTTCAGAGAAGATCTACAAGAATGACTAAAGGATTAGAAAACATATCTCCTAGTGATAAATGTGATGCACACAATGTGTTTTGCTTTTCAAAGAGAAGGTTAAGGGGTGACTTACCGACTGTAATTAAGTAGGCTTGTATGCAATGTTGTTGTAGCTGTGTTGGTCCCAGGCTATTAGAGAGACACACAGAGAGTAAGCTCAAAAGCTTGTCTCTCTCACCAACAGAACTCAGTGCTTCCCGGGATATTACCTCACCCACCTTGTCTTTATAAATAGGCCTGGCAGAATTAAATGTATTTATTTATTTTTGTAACTTCAAATGATTAACATCAATGTTTATTTTAAAGCTTTTTTATTTTTAACTATTTTGATTTTCTCAGTTGCAGGACATTAAGGTGGGGGGATGCATAGCTCAGGGGATGGGGTTTGGGGGGAAGGGGCAGAGTGGGGGCAGAGCGGGTGTGGGAAGAGGGGGGTGGGGGCAGAGCAGGGGCAGGGGCTGAGGGGAAGGGGTGGGACAGGGGCGGAGGCAGCTTTCCTGGGCCCTGCTGTACGCAGCCCATGAGAGGCTGGCTCAGCTGTCTGGGGGATCGGGCTGGCCGCTGGAGCTGGATGCAGCACACAGCTGCGTAGTTTGCGTATGGGTAGGGACGGCCCTGCTGGCCAGTGATTGAATAAAATGGGCCATGACAGTGGGGCTGGATGGGGCTCACTGCATGGCTGTGGAACCAGGGACACTGGATTCCTGTGGGTGCTAGGGGAGAGGGAGGCTGTGCTTGCTGACTGTTGTAGATGGATGTCTTTGTCTATTTCTGTGTGTCAGGTGAAATCAACATTTACCAAAGACTAATCATTTATCAAATCCTGGCAGCCTTATCTATAATATCTACATGGGGAACAAATACTTATTAATGAGCTCTTCTGTCTAGCAGAGAAAGATCTAACACAATCCAGTGTCTGGAACTTGAAGGTAGATTAATTCAGATTAAAAATAAGGCATAAATTAACAGAGTTATTAACCACTGGAACAATTTACCAAGGGTCGTCGTGGATTATCCATCACTGAGTATTTTTAAATCAAATTGGGTGTTTTTCTAAAAGATCTGCTCTAGGAATTATTATGGGGAAGTTCTCTGGCCTATGTTGTTCAGGAGGTCAGACTAGATGGCCACAATGGTCCCTTCAGGCCTTGGAATCTGTAACTTTAAATAGGGTTACCATTCGTCCGGATTCCCCCGGACATGTCCGGATTTTAGAGCTAAAAATAGCGTCCGGGGGGAATTTGTAAATGTTCGGACTTCCCCCTCCATGCAGAGCGCGCGCGGCTAACAGGGCAGCCGGTCAGATGGTGCCATTTACATGGGGCTCCGACAGCCAGAGAGTGCCCCTCCTCCGCTTCCCCCTCCTCTCCCCTGCAGCTGAGAGCACTCCCTCCCTCCCTCCCTGCATTCGCAGATCACCAGCCGGCCGTTCGCACCGGCAGTCTGGAGCTCCTCCCCCACTCCTCCTCCCCGGCACGCTGGTCTGAGC
>NW_020664439.1:1947348-1965480 GCF_002925995.2 Terrapene triunguis
GGGGGCTATCAGGGGGTGGGGAGTGGTTGGATTGGGCATGGGAGTCCCGGGGGTCTGTCTGGGGTGGGGGTGTGGATAAGGGTTGGGGCAGTCAGGGTACAGGTAGGGGGTAGGGTCCTAGGGGGCCAGTTAGGATGAGGGGAGGGTCTCAGGAGGGGGCAGTCAGGGAACAAGGAGCAGGGAGGCTTAGGTAGGGGGTGGAGTCCTGGGGGGCAGTTAGGGGCAGGGGTCCCAGGAGGGGGCAGTCAGGGGACAAGGAGCAGGGGGAGGGTTGGGGTTCTGAGGGGGGCGGGAAGTGGGAGGGAGTGGAAGGGGTGGGGCTAGGGCAGGACAGGGGCGGGGCTAGGGCAGGACAGGGGCGGGGCTCCTCCCGTCCTCTTTTTTGCTTGCTGAAATATGGTAACCCTACTTTAAAAGATGTGCTCTAGTGCAAACATGAGTTATTGGGTTTGATATGTTTACTTATAAAATAGAAAGAA
The DNA here is from genome assembly GCF_002925995.2 of Terrapene triunguis. NCBI lineage: Eukaryota > Metazoa > Chordata > Testudines > Emydidae > Terrapene > Terrapene triunguis. The sequence continues at coordinate 1,947,828 of NW_020664439.1, forward strand.
ATGTTTCCTACGCGGAAGGAATCACTGGTTGGAATTCTCTGGCCTGTGTCATGCAGGAAATCAGATTTGATAGAAATCATAATGCTCTCTTCAAGGCCTTGAAAATCTGTTAATATATTAATTTTCTTCTTTATAGAATAAATGTAACAATTCAACCATGTTGGGTGAAAAATGAGGCATCCAGGTGAGGTAGAATGGAACAATGTACAAATGTTCACTTTAGGCAGCCTGAATATAAGTTTGATATCTCTGTCATTTCATAAAAGTAGCAAAATCCACTTGTTCTCCTCTACATTGCCAAAGAGTGGACAGCTTCTTTTCATAAAATTTCTTAGTCGTTTTTTCCAACTGAAGTTCCTTTGGAAAACAAATTGATAGTCAACAGTTTCTGGAAATAATAATATGCAAAAACAGCTTCAGAGAATTTGAAAATTTATTGTAGTACTTTTTACACTTTTCTGGTCCTTGTGCCTTGTTCATTGAAGTGCTCAGTGATGCCATCTGTCTGTCTCTGGGTTGCTTCACTTTGAATTGACAAAAATTGCTCTAGTCTTCTCTAACCCAAATTTCATTTTCGGTCTGTATTTCTCTTTGCCCCTTAGCACTTGGTAAAAAATAAAACCATTAATGATTACGGAATGACTAACTGACCTGAAGGATCCAACAAGGAAATTCTTCTCAGTGTAATAAGAATTGTTATTAATTTGCATATCTCTTTTTTGAAGCAATGTAATAATAGGTATCATTTTCAAAAGTGAGTGCCCAAAGTTAGGCCCTAAAGTTATATTTAGGCACTTAACTAAAAATTACCTGGTTTTCAAAGATACTGAGCAACTTCCATTGTGGAATAAAAATAGAGAGAATTAATTGAGGACAAGAGCAACTTGGTTAGGTTCATGCCAATAATTTGTAAATGGTCAAAAGACAGCAATGCAAATGAATTTTACAGTATTGGTTGAATAAAACTAACTATTTTTTATTTTTATTTTTTTAAAGACCAGACCTAGTTCTCTGAGGAAATGGATACTTCTTCCAAACAATGTCCGGTCAAAAAACGAGTGAAAATCCATCCCAACACAGTGACAGTGAAATATACATCACATTATCCCCAACCTGGAGAAGAGGGCTCTGATGAAACCAGTGAAGATATCGGAAGCTTTATGGAGGACAATCCAAAGAAAAGGTTGCTGAGTGACAGAAAAAGGAAAGGAAGAGCCTTCTTTGGGACTATGGATATCCAACCTCAGCCAGCCCAAGAGACGAAAGCCAGTGAGACTGGACAACGCCAGAATTTTACAGAAGGAAGCATATTTCAGTCCAGAAAGACTTGGGTAGTGCTGTTTGCCTCTGCCTTGGCTCATGGGTGTGTGGCTCTGATAACTAGACTTGTTTCTGATCGTTCCAAAGTGCCATCTCTGGAACTAATTTTCATTCGTTCAGTCATACAGGTGTTGTCTGTCATTGTTGTGTGTTACTACCACGAGGACCCCTTTGGACCAAAAGGATACAGACTGCAGCTCTTCTTCTATGGTGTCTGCAATGTTATCTCCATTACCTGTGCTTACACCTCCTTCTCTATAGTACCCCCAAGCAATGGGACCATTATGTGGAGAGCAACCACCACTGTCTTTAGTGCCATTTTGGCTTTTTTACTAATAGATGAACGAATGGCTTATATAGACATAATGACAGTAGTTAGTAGTGTCTTTGGTGTTTGCCTGGTCATGTTCCCTAACATTGTTAATGAAGAAAACTCTTTGTTCAGTATCTGGAAAGAAGCCTTTGGCTACACCATGACAGTTATGGCAGGCTTAACTACAGCTCTTTCCATGATAGTCTACAAGTCAATCAAAGATAGGGTCAGTATGTGGACTGCACTGTTTACTTTTGGTTGGACTGGAACTGTGTGGGGAGCCTCCACCATGTTTTTTCTTCAAGAGCCAATTATCCCACTGGATGGAGAAACCTGGAGCTATCTCATTGCCATCTGCATATGTTCTACTGTGGCTTTCCTGGGTGTCTATTATGCCTTGAATAAATTTCACCCAGCTCTGGTCAGCACAGTGCAACATTTAGAGATTGTGATAGCCATGATTCTGCAGCTCGCAGTGCTACGCATCTTTCCCAGCATTTATGACCTCATTGGAGGGGCCATTATTATGATTAGTGTTGTTTTTCTTGCATGTTATAAGCTGTCCTGGAAGAATTTAGGAAGGAAAGATTATCAGGAGATACTGGATTCTTCCATTAAATGAATGTCAATTTGTTGTAGTCTTTACTGTAATAGTTTCTGCACCACAATGTCGATATTAATGTTCATTTACCAATGTCCTTTGTCTAGTAGAGTGGACAGAGTACTAACTTTCTTGTTCAGAAATGGACCAGATTCATACCTGACATAACAATGTTTAAATCAGTAGAGTTGTACCAGAGATGAATTTGTCCCAATGTATTAAATAATTTAAAATGTTTCAATATGTGAACTTAGATTTACTCTCAGCTGGTATGCAGTAGCTGCTAAGATTAGATATAGAGAATTCTGTCATAGGAGTCTTTCTATCATAGTCCTTCTATAACATAATATTGAGACAGAAGGATTCACTATTGTTAGTCATTCTGGACAGTGCAGCTGTAGAATATTTTATGGCAACAAGAAAGTCATATGTTGACATTCACCATTGAAGGAGGAAATTCATGTTCCATAGTAACAGTATACTTACTTGGTTGAAGCATGTAATATTTTATAAGTAAGAATTTTAACATGTATATGGTTATAATTCTTTAAATATCTGCTGGGAGAAGAGTAAATAAATAAAGTGATGTTCTCTGTGCTCTAATAGTAAAGGTGCTGTCAGAATCTCCATAATAATCCTTGACTTGGTCCTAAAACTCCCTGTTAGCTGAAAGCTGGAACACCTGAAACTAGAAAAAGATATTCATGGGCAAAAATGAAAAGAAAGATGTGAGGCTATTTTGGAATTGTCAGAGTGAAATGCACTTAAAAGCTAGTTTCAGATGTTTTTAACTCAGAAATGTTTCTAGCCATGGCTATTATTGCCTCACTTTCATAAGCAGTAAATCCACCTAGCTATCCACCCCTCTATTGACTAATGCCTTCTCCTTGAATCTTCGGTTTCTTCCCTTGTGTGTGCCCACTGTAGCCCTAGGCAATGTGCCTCCCTCAGAGAGGACACCTCTGTCCATGCCTCTTACCCAAGTCTGGAGCACAAGCCCTACTCCTAGACACAGATTTGCTTTCTGTGTCTCTTGAGGTTGAAGAAATTCACTCATGTTTGGGTTGCACGGCATGAAACACCCCCCTTCCCTGACAGTAGTTTCAGGGGGGAAAAGATTTGTTTAAAATAGAGAGAGAGACAGAGAATGAGATTAAATTAAAAGCAGCAGTTTGCATCACATGCCTTCTCTGGGTAATTTCCCAAACCCAGAGAGGCAGGCTCTGGTTGCTTAGTTACAGATTAAAAGGAAGCTCTCACATGTATAAAGAGCAAGCCCAGTCTCTGACCTCCCTGGCCAGAGTGACACCTTGCTGCTGTGTCCAGAGAGTTATTTCCTATCCCCCTGCCTCGCACACACTCATTATGTTCCCTCCCCCTTCAATCCAAGGCAGCTTTCCTTGTTTTCCAAACCAATTTTCTCAAGATACATCCACACGCAGTAAAGCTTGGTGAACAAATGCATGATCCATCCTGCCAGAGATGGCCAGCAGGGGAGATATATTTAAACAATGAGTAATGCAGCCTCTCTCATGCCAAATTCAAGTACAGCCTTCCACAGATCAGTGAGTGCGGGTGTATCCAGTCTAGCCAGGCCTCTGTTTAAAACCTTTTATCTCAGTTTTTCATTGCCATGAAATATAAATTATTGGCAGACCCTCTGTCACACACTTGTTAAGGCAAAAGTTGGTATGGCTTTTTTAATGTGTGGTCTTGAAATAAATATTTAGGTGCCAAAATGTTACCCAAGTATGAAAATTTGCCAGTAATGATTACTTGTGCTTTTTGCCAAACTGTGCTAAAATTGAAAGTTGAAGTGAATGGCTCCATAACCTATTTTCAATCTGCTGAGCCAGCAGCAATCCAGGCATTTTAAAGGCTTATTTCTGCTCTTATTAAAGCTAATAACAAAGTTTACATTGGCTTCACTTGCTGTAAGATGATATGATAGAACTGTGTTGATTTACTGCAGTTGATGATATCACTCACATCACATGCACAGTGCTTGCAGTCATCCAACAGAGCAATGATCCAGATCTTACGGTTTACTTGTTCACTGCTAAATTAATAAATACAAAAATAGCATTATAAAATATAAGGTGGAGCTGGCAGTTGTGCCTGCGATTAATCTAGGGTCCAAAGTACACCCTAGATTTAGGGTTCAGGTTCTTTATTCACACAGCTACTGTACTTCTAGTTAATTAAGAAGATGAAATTGGTGACGCATACACAAAATCTTTAAGATCTTTAGTTAATACAGACAAATATAATTGAAATAATAGAAAAATCAATATAATAAGAATAAAATAAGTAAAATAAAGTGGTTTTGTGCATTGTTCATGCTTCCAATCTTACACTGTGCATACTTCAACCTTATGGAGACCATTAGAAACAAAGAGAAAAGAAAAGGTAAATGGAGATCACCCAGTGAGGAAGGTGCTGGGACAGGCTTCCTACCCAATTGTCCCATGTTATCATCCCAGTATCCCAGCTAGGGATGGGGTTGACAAAGTTATATACACTTTTTCCCATTCCACCCATGTACATCTGGGACCATATATGATCAAGTCCAGTCTCAGCCCATATTAATATTTAGTATTCCAGAAGACCAGTTTTAGGGTTCTGGTTGTTCATATTTGGCGTTCCAGTTAACCATAATTACATTTCCAACAGTTAACCCAACCATTTGCAGCAGTCCCTTTCCCAATAGTTTTGATATGTCAATGCAGTTAGCTCTTACTGAAAAAGGCGCCTAAGAAACTACTGTCTGTTTGTTTGGGGTGTACCTGTTTATCACCAAATTCATTGGTAAACTATCACAACATGCTTATTGATAAATTTTGTAACATCAGGTCAAGCATTCCATAATCCTTGGTCAATCATATAATACTCATACTATGTTACACCAACTGTCAACTTCTAAGCCTCATCTAAGTCATAGAAACTTAATGTGTAAGAGCTATAGCCTAGCCCTGGGCTGCTGGAACAATTTTTATAATGGGGTACTGAGAGTCATTGAACCAAACTGTAAACCCTGTCTATAATAGAAAACATGTCAAGCCAGGGGGTGTGGCAGCAGCCCTAGTTCTACCACCTATGGCCAAGCCTACTTTTAATAGGGATATTTTGGTTCTTCTACTTCCTGTTACAGGTTCAATAACTTGCATTATTATTTCTATAAGCATGCTTAGCAGATAGCTTATATTTACCCTAAACTATAAACCCTTCAAGGTCAGGACTGCCATCAATGGTCAACATAGGGATGCCTTTAGTTAAATCTAACATATTTCATTATAAGACTTAGTTTACAGTTTTACCAAAATCTGTTTGGGCTGAAATTTTTCCATGCTGAATCTCTGTTTGAAGATATTTGTTTTGTGAAAGTTTCAGCAAAAATGGTTCATCCATTTCAGAGCATGAGTTAGGATGAAAATAGATGGGGTTTTTGCTCATGTTAAATAACCATTTCTCTGAGAAGCTCTATGCCGTTGAAATTTTGCAGAGTGGTAGCCCTGGGATCATGGAGTTGCTGTTTGCTGTTTTTGCGAAAATTTACCCAAATTGGCTGAGTTATAAGCAGAGCTGGTCGGAAACAGAATATTTGTCCCATGGGAAATTTTCACATTTTTAAATTAGGTTAGGTCCAAATTGGAACAAAATGTCAAACATTTCTGTGAAATGAAAATGTTAAAAAAGGTTTGTTTGGATTTTTCCTTTTTCTTTTTTTAAACACAAACTAAATAATTTGCTACTTTGATCTGGAACAAGAAGTCCTAGAGTTCCCACCATGGATGATGAGCAAGAAGAGGAGAATTAAATCATTAAAGTGGGGGAGGAATTAAAAGCAGGGGGACCATCTCTAGTACTAGTACTAGTACTTTTATATGAGTGTCAGCCTTGAGCAAATCTGGATCTCATAAGAGAACAGTGGCAAGACTACCCCTTTCATATAATCAACTCATTTTGGTATGTCCCCCAGATGGTGGAATGGCTGGACACATAGGGGCCCTTTGCCCAGGAAATCTAGCCCAGCAGGCCAAGTTAGAGCAGTGTAACAGGCCCAGGAGCATAGTGTTCTGGCAGGAGTCACCAGAGTGCACTGTTACACATAGAAAAAGAATTTGTAAGACTCAGTGTTTGAGCAGTACAGCCTTTGAGGAAATGTTGTATTGTTAGTTTTGTGATTCAGGTTCTCTCAGGGGAGTTTCTACTAAGGCAGGAGAGTTTGTTTTCTGCCTTGATCTCTTGAAGTAGAACAATTATCAGGGTGGAGCTGCTCCAAGGGAGCTGGGCACTAGTGTCTGGGCCAAGATTTCCAAAGTAGGGGATTTCCTGAATGCTGGTTGCAGCCAACTATTTTCCAGGACTTGTGTATATAGTATAAATAAATAAATAAATTACTCTAAGAGAATACCAAGACTCCACAGCACTGATCTCTTGCAACAGGAAACCAACCTGTAAGTCCACAACATCTGCTACTGCTGAGCAGAGGTATGCTCCATGCCAACCAGGGGTAGGTTTGACCTCCTGCTCCTGAGATCATAAAATAAATTCTTAGCCAAGTGTGCAGAAAAGCTGGGTGTAAGCAAATATTATGTATTGTAATGGGAAAATTAAATGTATACTTTTAGGAACAAAGACTGTAGGCCATACTTACAGCATGAGGGAAATCTGTCCTGGAAAGCTGTGAATCTGGCTGCGCTAGGCCATGCCAAGTCTGGGCACCAATCTGGTACAAAGAGCAGGGAAAATGTCTCTCTTCTGCACTCACTGTCTTCCCTGCTAGGCCTTGGTAGTGTGGGGGAGGAAGCTGTCTGAATAGAATGCAGAGGGGACAAGAGCCAGGCTGAGGGGGAGGGAATGGGTAGGGGAGTAGATTGGGACAAGAAACATTGCAGGGGTCTGGGGAGATTGGGAAAGCTAGTGAAGTGGGAACTAGGACTGGAAGTTGAGAAAGGGAGGATTGGGAGCCAGGGAGGAAAATGCTAGGAGACTAGTAACCAGAGGATGGGGAGGGAGACTGAAATCAGATGGGAGTTGGATGGAAGACTGGGACTAGCCAAGCAAGGAGACAGACAAAGAGATGGCTGTTAGGAGGGCAGTAAGATTGGGTGAGGAGCCCGGGGAGAGACAGTGGGGATGGAGAGAGAGGGTGTGGGGATGAGTGGAAGTCAGTGGGTGGGTGGGAAAGGACAAATCAGATGAAGAGCCAGAAGCAGGGACCTGGGACTGGTTGGGGGACGATGGTTGGGGAACCTGGGATGGGAAGTCCAGAGAGGGACACTAGTACAGGTAGGGCAAAGAGACTGGGACTGGGATGAGAAACCTAAATGGGGATTGGGACTAGGAGTGGGGAAGAGACAGGGCTAGGACAGGGACAGGTTGGATGGGAAGGTGCCTAAAGGGTCAAGAGTGGGAGAAACAGGCAGAAGAGTCTGTCCTCACTAGACCACACTCCCCTCCAATGCAAGGAATGGAACCCAAGATCCCTGAGTTTCACCATTCCTCTGCTGTCAGCAAAAACCTCTGGCAAACTGTCCCATCTAGTGCTACTCCATATATAAGATTACAACATACTACTGCTATCAGTAACTCCATTAGCTCAAGAGGCAAAGGGCTCAGCTGTGGATCAAAAATTTTTGATGATGGATCATGCCGAAATGGTCAGCAGTTATTCCTAACTTGTTTGCAATCAACGTTTGTGAACTTTTCGTCCCTGACTGGTCATCAGTCACTCTAAAGTATTTTGTAATCAGCAATTTTCTGAAACCGATCATACCTGAATTCTCAGCAGTCACTCTGAACTTGTATACAGACTTGTGTTACCCTGGGGTCCTTAGGGCTCTCTGGGCTAGGAATACGTTTATTATATGCCTCTCCATTGGTGTTACCAAGGGTTGGGGTCTCCACGCTAGTGGCTTGTGTCCAGTAGGTATTCTCACTCCAGGGTTAGAGTTACTAAGAATAGGTGTTTCCATGCTAGTGTTGCGCCTGGGGTCACAAGGGCTCCCCGTGCTAGGGTTAGGGTTACCAAGATGGACCTGAAAATCCACATGATGACTCTCTCCCCTGGCTTCCCTACCTAGATCTACTATAAGGGTTCTAGCTTTTAACTACAACAGAGCAACATAGCTACAATACCAAAAGGGACCACATGAAACCCAGAGGTCTAGATGAAATGTTTCATTCCACACAGCAATATACTCTCCAGCAGCTTCCATTAACTCTAATTAATGCAGGGGGGACACAGCTGGTATAGGATAGAGCACTGTCCCCAGGTGAGGCAGGGTACACCTTAAATTACATATTCTCACCACAGAAGACAAAGAACATAGTACTTTCTCTGTTCCACACTGTAGGAGCAATATTTGGCATGTGATGAAAGTATAAAAATGGTATGGCAAACAGAAGAGCACCTGTGAGCCTCCCCTTTGTAGCCTGGTCCTAGTCACAAGATCTACAAAGTGGCCACATGACAATGATCTGACTCCAAAGCCTACTGTTCTAATAATATAGATTTAAGGTTTAATTGGGTTTGCAGTGATGGAATCCTGGGAAAGAGCTACTAAATTCTCATAGGGCATTAAACCTACAATATACTAGGATTAGCATGTGAGCAGGCCATGAAGGTAAGCCCATTATAAGCCCATGAGAAATGAGAGTTGTACCAAATTTCTGAATTTACGTTTGTGGAAACTCCATCAATCCTTCATCCTTTCTTTCAGATCCCCAGCCCCAATCCTGCAAACATTTATGTGCATGCTTATAGCTATCATGAGTAGTTTCACTGCAATCAATTCACTGCTCATGCTAGTGAAGTTACACATACAGAAGTGTTTTCAGGATTGGGATGCACATCTGATGACAGGTGCAGCCTTTAAATGACTTTGTGATGTGACTTCTCAGGACTTTTGTGAAGGGGAAGAAAACAATTTGTTGGGATTTCTGACATATTTAGTTCAGCAGGTTTGCTCAGCTTTTCAGGCTTAAAGTGCTGTGGGGATTTCTGGGATAAGAATGGAATGGAGAAAGGTGCAAACAGTTGGTGTAGGTCAAAGAAGATGATGTGTTCTTATATTTGTGCCTGTTATCAGTAAAGAGTTTGTGTAACCTTTATGATCTGCGAGGCTGAATGGAACAGCATGCAATGGCCTGTTACTGACAGATTACAAAGGAAGTCTTGTCCCTTCCTGCTTGCCAGAAAAAATGATGCCTGTAATGTAGGACCTTGGAGGAGAAATTGGAGAGGAGGTAAGGGAATGGTCAGGGATGAGAGGGATCCCTAGCAAAAATAGACGGAAAACTTTTCTGCTTACCAGCAGAGACATGGGGTTCTTCACCCAGCAAGCGGGGGAAACTACATTCACTTTTTAAATTAGTTATTTTAAATGGCTGCATGTAATCCCAGTCTTGGAGAGTGACAGGCTATGCAGACCCTGGCCCTGGGTTGGCAGAGAAACAGTTAACCTCTTTTCCTTGGATAGGGCCAGAGATGTCTGCCTTTTGGGAGCCCTCAGGAGAGGGTGCAGACAGCTGTGTAGAAGGGAGGGTCTGTCTCCTCTCCCTATATATATGAGAGTTTAGTTGCCTCTTTTTTTAAAGTCTTCAGAGGGTTGTAAGGCTGAATTGGCATAGAGGATTGGTTTTCTGTACTGTTTTTTGGGTGCTGTTTGATGTTCTTAGGTAGTTGGGAAGCCACCTTGAAGATTAAACCTCTGTTTTTGCTGTGACTTTGCATAACATAAATTATGCTCTTCGGGAATGTGGTGGGAAGGAGACATATTTAATGACAAAACTCATACTGAAGACTGCGTATCCTCCTCCTGTGTAGTATCTGCTACCTTTGAGCTGACTGTCTTTTCACAGTGTAGTTAAGGTGGTTGATCAGTCAGAGTACTAACCACCTGCTGTAATATATATCTTTCCTTAAGCTACACTCTTACCATTGAAAGCTTTCCAGGCCCTGTTCTGTAGATATTGGAAATATTATATCTTCTTGTGTGTTGGAGGAAACAATGCTCTTTCTGAATTATTACTACCAAACAAAATGGCTTGAGGGGAAGAGTGCAATAAAATGGCCTGAATGAAGGGGACATTGATAGACTTTCCTCCCAAATGGAAGTGCAGATAAGTTCTGGCACAGCAATGCACTAGCATAAATAGGCAGTCAGGACCTGAGTGCTTTTCTCTGTCTGTTTGAACTCTCTTGTAAGAACATAAGAACATAAGAACGGCCGTACTGGGTCAGACCAAAGGTCCATCTAGCCCAGTATCCTGTCTACCGACAGTGGCCAATGCCAGGTGCCCCAGAGGGAGTGAACCTAACAGGCAATGATCAAGTGATCTCTCTCCTGCCATCCATCTCCACCCTCTGACAAACAGAGGCTAGGGACACCATTCCTTACCCATCCTAGCTAATAGCCATTAATGGACTTAACCTCCATGAATTTATCCAGTTCTCTTTTAAATGCTGTTATAGTCCTAGCCTTCACAACCTCCTCAGGCAAGGAGTTCGACAAGTTGACTGTGACCTGTGTGAAGAAGAACTTCCTTTTATTTGTTTTAAACCTGCTGCCCATTAATTTCATTTGGTGGCCCCTAGTTCTTGTATTATGGGAATAAGTAAATAACTTTTCCCTATCTACTTTCTCCACACCATTCATGATTTTATATAGTCTATCATATCCCCCCTTAGTCTCCTCTTTTCCAAGCTGAAAAGTCCTAGCCTCTTTAATCTCTCCTCATATGGGACCCGTTCCAAACCCCTAATCATTTTAGTTGCCCTTTTCTAGTGCCAGTATATCTTTTTTGAGAGGAGGAGACCACATCTGTACACAGTATTCAGGATGTGGACGTACCATCGATTTATATAAGGGCAATAATATATTCTCTGTCTTATTCTCTATCCCCTTTTTAATGATTCCTAACATCCTGTTTGCTTTTTTGACTGCCTCTGCACACTGCGTGGACGTCTTCAGAGAACTATCCACGATGACTCCAAGATCTTTTTCCTGATTCATTGTAGCTAAATTAGCCCCCATCATATTGTATGTATAGTTGGGTTTATTTTTTCCAATGTGCATTACCTTACATTTATCCACATTAAATTTCATTTGCCATTTTGTTGCCCAATCACTTAGTTTTGTGAGATCTTTTTGAAGTTCTTCACAGTCTGCTTTGGTTCTAACTATCTTGAGCAGTTTAGTATCATCTGCTAACTTTGCCACCTCACTTTTTACCCCTTTCTCCAGATCATTTATGAATAAGTTGAATAGGATTGGTCCTAGGACAGACCCTTGGGGAACACCACTAGTTACCCCTCTCCATTCTGAGAATTTATCATTTATTCCTACCCTTTGTTCCCTGTCTTTTAACCAGTTCTCAATCCATGAAAGGACCTTCCCTTTTATCCCATGACAACTTAATTTACGTAAGAGCCTTTGGTGAGGGACCTTGTCAAAGGCTTTCTGGAAATCTAAGTACACTATGTCCACTGGATCCCTCTTGTCCACATGTTTGTTGACCCCCTTCAAAGAACTCTAATAGATTAGTAAGACACAATTTCCCTTTACAGAAACCATGTTGACTTTTGCCCAACAATTTATGTTCTTCTATGTGTCTGACAATTTTATTCTTTACTATTGTTTCAACTAATTTGCCCGGTACTGACGTTAGACTTACCGGTCTGTAATTGCCGGGATCACCTCTAGAGCCCTTTTTAAATATTGGCGTTACATTAGCTATCTTCCAGTCATTGGGTACAGAAGCTGATTTAAAGGACAGGTTACAAACCCTAGTTAATAGTTCCGCAACTTCACATTTGAGTTCTTTCAGAACTCTTGGGTGAATGCCATCTGGTCCCAGTGACATGTTAATATTAAGTTTATCAATTAATTCCAAAACCTCCTCTAGTGACACTTCAATCTGTGACAGTTCCTCAGATTTGTCACCTACAAAAGCCAGCTCAGGTTTGGGAATCTCCCTAACATCCTCAGCCGTGAAGGCTGAAGCAAAGAATTTGTTTAGTTTCTCCGCAATGACTTTATCGTCTTTAAGCGCTCCTTTTGTATCTCAATCATCCAGGGGCCCCACTGGTTGTTTAGCAGGCTTCCTGCTTCTGATGTACTTAAAAAACATTTTGTTATTACCTTTTGAGTTTTTGGCTAACCGTTGTAGTGATTTCTCCTCACATGAATTGCTGTCTCTCATCCTCCGTTCTCACTGGAACTGCTGCAAGGGAAAGGGGGAAATAAAGTAATAGTGCTCAATTTCCTCCCCACAGGGGATCTCTATTCCCCTTTTAGCAATACATAGAAGGCAGGGGGTCCCTGATTCTCTGGAATGGCTTGATGTACCCCTCCCCCGCCACTCATCACAGTATCCCTTGGCATAAACTCTCATTTTAAAGTGACCTTACTTTCCTTAAATCAAACTTCCTGCCATTCCAACCTTAGAACATGGTGGTAGAAGGTGACTCTCTCGCTCCCAAATGAAACGGAATTGTGGATAGGTGAAAAAGTACCTGGGATTGGTAAGTTACACACTGATTACGCCTAACAACTATCCGCTGCAAAGAAAAATGAGATGTAAGTTTTATGTTTCTGTGGTACCTGAACAGTCATCTTGGGACCACAATACTAACACTGTTAAACAGAGCAAGGTAAGAAATGACTACATTGGCATAATTTTCAAAAGCCTTGACTCAAACATTCCAAACTAGTCTATGTTAGGCCCTAAAATAAAAATAGTCTGGCCTTTGTCATGCTCATTGCCTTTAAAAATAGGTAGCTTTCAATTAGCAGTTTGACTTTAGTCACTTACATTCAAAACTCTAAACCTGTGTCTGTGTTACCCTTCTCACTTTGCTGGGTTACGCCCTGCCTACTCTTTCCAGCAGGGCTTTGTCAGGCTTCCTATGCTGAAAGGAGACTTAAGCATCTCCCTTCTCTTCATGCTGTCTTCTGTGGATTCACAGTTACTTGTCTGTCACATGGTCCGCTGGCCGTCCAGGGGACAAGAATTCAGGGAATGGGGGATTGCAGGTTGGAAGCAAGGCTTGCTGGGCAAGGGGCTGGGACTATACACCTAGGGAGTACCTGGCAGTTTCTCCTTGGAGAGGCCAGGGTAGAGGAAAGACTGGTGAAAGGTCCCACCCCCAATAAGAATCTGGGTGCAGCAATAGCACTCTCAGCTGGTGCAGAAGTCTGAAAGGTCTGTGGACCACAGCTTGGAAATAGCTGGACAGGCAGCCTAGAGGTGACAAGGGGGCAATGGAACCTTCTGTGTGTGCGCGCAGGCGTGCTTTGGATAAAGGACCATGTGAGCCCTGGATGGAGGGATGAAGACGGTGGCTTTGTGATGAATGCAGATGAAGGAAACTTCTGTGACAATTGGTGCAGTATGGGCTTGAAGCCTAAAAAGACCACCTGTATAGTCTGAGGGTGGGAAAGAAGCCTCATGGTTTAATTCCCCTGTGTCAAAGGGAACATTGCATGGATTCAGTTTCCTTACCCCAGAAAAGAGGTACCCTTTGTTTGGCCAGAAGGCTGTGTTGCCCAACCACTCAAAGAAGGAACTGAGATGGAAAAAGTATCATACCAGGAGTGGGAGACTATGGAGCAGTGAGCGGAAATGGAGGCACAAGTACACCTGATATTGCAATTTACCTTGTTCAATCTGCCTGTAACAGTGTTATGGCACATCACCTCATGCCACAGAAAGGGCATAAGAGTCCTATGGTTCCACCTGACATAAGCATGAGAGGTGATAAGACCTACTTCTTACTTTACTGGTTTCTTCTGATTCTGTAAAAGGACTTGAAATTTGAGATCTGGGGCTGTAGAAGCTTAAATCCAGATCTGAGCTCACAGTCTGCTATATGACTTTGGCACATATGGTGGGTTTGTGTAGAATGTGAACACTTGGCCACTAAGATAGGAAATGATTACTGAAGAGAGGTCAGATGGCTACAACTTCCAGTCACTACCAGAAAGAACTGGAGTTGAACTGGTCACTTAAAAATGAGCATCTCTATCCTGCTTCCAGTCCCCTGAAACATTCTGTATTTCTGTAACCCTTTAATTGGTGTATAAATATTTAAAGCACGTGTGAAATAGTATTAATGATTATGTAAGTCTGCAAAATGAAAATCTCTTCATTTACAAGTAAAACACTTGAAAAGATTATCCCGTTCTGTAAACCATGTGATGCGATGTCAGTGATGTGTAGGCTTATGGGACATGCAATCATATACAGGAGTAGTCAACAGGCTGACCGTGGGCCAAATCTGGACTGCCAGATGCTTTTGAATGGACCCCAAAATCTTTTTATTTACTACTTATTATCTTAGTTGTTTTTTTATTATTTTTTTCTGGAGTCTGGACCTTGACTATACTTTGATGAAGAAATTTGGACCTTGACTACCCCGATATGGCATGTTTGGAAACTGAAAGAAAACTGTCTAGAACAGCACTTTCTCTCTTAGATGTCAGAATCTTATTTTCAAAATAATATGGGGTATCTTCCACAATTTATAGGAGCAGGGAAATAAAGATTGTCACAGGTTGAAGAGATGAAAGAAGGACAATCTATGCTTTATTATCCCTGCTAGTGAGTCAGTTTGGTGCACATACACCAGAGGGCAGTCTTGTCCCATGCTAATGAACTCACATAGGTGTCAATATCACTAGTGAAAATAGTGACTTGCTTTCAGTGAGCAATTGTAAAAGTCCTTACATCAAGAGCTGGAGTCCCATTGCTGTGTAACCCCAAATCAGGGGAAAGTGTGTGACATATCCTGCCTTCTCTTCCCCGCCCCTCCAGACTGTGTAAAACTTGTTGTCCTGGTAACAACACTAAAACAAAGGGAAAGCTTGTACTGCAATTGCATTATCCAATTTGTAACATCTTACGTTTCACTTAGAAACATTCAGGGTCACCAGCTGTGTCTATGTAACTGGTAACTAATCTGAGATTAAGCACTGGGTGTCATTTGACTTTCCATATTTCCTAGGAGAGACTACTGTTCACCCTGCAAGAGAATATCTGAGACCACAGAGTCTGCAGCAGTGGGGCTCTTCCATGGGTACAATAGTTCTGCTAAAATATTCTCCATGTTTTCCAGCCCAGGGGAGTCTTCCCTCCCTGTTCAATGGTCAAACAGGCAAGAGCTCTCAAAGGATGGCTATGATGAGGACGGGGGGGGGGGGGGGGGGGTTAGTCAAGCCTTGGGACTGACTCATTACAAGACCAATATGCTGAACTTTATTGATACAGATATTTTTGGGTTTAATCTTCAGTGTTTAAAATGTGCCATCAAATACTAATACCAAACTAGCAAACATGCTTTCCAGATAGATGCTTCAACATCACCCTTGAGCAAAAGCCTCAATCTGTGGTGCTGGTACTGTGCCCTGGAAGCCTAAAAATGGGGCTCCTTAGTACAGTACTAGCCGGGGAAGTGAGTACTAGAGTCTAGGGCCCTCTGCTGAGAACACTGCTACCAGCTCACAGCTACTTCCTTATTTTAGTGCTTTGTGATCTAGGTGATAAATGCTAATGACCTAAGTCTTCAGAAAGGACTAGTGATTTGGGATGTCAAATGTGACACCTTAAAAGCTTATTACCTGGATCACCTGGGTTGCTGTTTACTGCTGTCAGGGGTGAAGGGTGCTTGGAGAGTCAAGGCTAAATGATGTCTGAGCTGTGATAAGACTTAGGACAAGAGTTGGGGGGGAATGTTTGATACTGAGGACACTTTAATGAACCTTAGCTGGAGGGGAAAGTAAGGGTATGTCTTCACTGCAGTCTTAACCCTAGGCTCTTGCCCAGGAATGACCCCAAACCACCCTATTATCACCAGACAAATCTTAAATCCATGTTTATGTGTAGCTCTAAGCCACTTACTTTGCAATGATGCTGCACGTAAAGCCTGGGTTATGGAGCTTGGGTTTGTGATAGTCTTCTAATCCAGTGTTTCCTCAACGACCAGTCTATGGACCGGCACAGGTCCCTGGATCTCCCTCACACAGTTTAGGAAGGTCCCAGGTGTCAAAAAGGTTGAAAAGCACTGTTCTAATCCAGTCCCACAATTCCCTAGGAGGTGGTAGGCACTGTATTTTTCAGCCCTTCTACCTACTCACCACGTATCCACAGGAAACTATCTGCTGACTTTTATATATGTGGTCAGCATTTACCCCTCATTCCACATGGCCTACTCTACTTCTGCCCAGCCAGTGTGAGGAGATGCCAGCTGGTAGAACCCCCCCACACTGTGAAGCTAGTTGGCTAGAGGATCACAACAGGTTTCTGGTTATCCTCTGGTTTCAATACATCAAGGAATGTGACTTTTGCAGATGTGCCCAAATCAGCATCTCTACAGGAGCATCTCAAAGAGCCTAGTGGAAGAGTGGAGTCAGGCAGATGGCAGTCCTGTGTCAGAATTAAACCTCAAGGGTGCCTGTGCAAGGCAAAGGACACCAACAGCAAGTCCAGCAAGTCCTCGTCTACCTGCCTCTACTACAAGCTTGACCACGTGCTCACCATTTCCTTGAGTAGTGAGCCCATCATTATGCACGACAAGGCTTTTAAACTGGAACAGTCTGGGTGGCGGGGGGCAGGCAGATTTAAAGACTAGGGCCAAAGAGGCCAGGAACCACAGTGGAGGAGACCCAGTGGCAAAGGGGATGAAGGAGCAGGTACAGACCCCAAAACAGAAAGTGCAGCCAATTGGGCTAGAGGATGTCCTGGGGCCATATTCAGAAGATCTGTTTAGGGGTGGGAACAGGTTGGAAAGAAGGGGGCAGTGGTGCCAGAGCCACAGTTGGGTAAAAGGCCTCCACTATCTTTATTGTTCAGCAGGAAATGGCAGCATAAGTGGGTGGGATTCCCAGGTTATGATGACCAATGCAGTTCCTGTTCTGGAGAATACTGCATGCTATAGGCTGGCCTCAGCTTCAATTAAAGGGGAAGGCCACACCATTTCCCTGGCCCCCTATCTTCACCCCTACGACAGCTGATCCAAGATGGATTCCAAGCAAAGAACTATTTATGCTAGCTGTTTGAACAGATTACTGCTATAGACAATTATTCAAAGCTGGTGCAACTACAGGTTTAACAAGCAGAAGTGTCCAGAGCCGTCCCTAGGCATACACAGAATATGTAGCTGCGTAGGGCACCATGAAATTTGAGGCACCAAATTGCCCCAAATTTCATGGTGACCTAGGAAGCTGCGTGCTGCATATGCGGCACCACCAGCTCCAGTGGCCAGCCCTATCCCCCGGCCGGCTGTGCCCACTGCAAGGGGCAGGGCTGTCCCTATGGGGGTGTGGGGCCTGGGACAACTCCCTCTGCTCTGCCTCTTAGTCTTCCCCCCTGCTCCACCCCCAGCCCACCCCCATTCCACTTCTCCCCCCCAAGCC
>NW_020664439.1:1980480-1987833 GCF_002925995.2 Terrapene triunguis
GGGGTGCAGGAGGGGTGTGGGATGTGGCAGGGGGCTCAGGGCAGGGAATTGGGGTGCAGGAGGGGTGTGGGATGTGGCAGGGGGCTCAGGGCAGGGAGTTGGGGTGCAGGGTGCGGGCTCCAGCCCGGTGCCGCTTACCTAGAGCGGCTCTGGGGTGGCAGCAGCGCGCACCGGGGCTAGGGCAGGCTCCCTGCATGCCTGCCCTGGCCCCCGGCCCTGCGCTGCTCCGTTCCAGGAAGCAGCTGGAACCCTGTCCCTGCAGCCCCTGGGGGAGGGAGGGGGCTCAGGGTTCCGGGCGTGCGCTGCTCTTGCCGCTCCTCTAGGTATCTCCCACGAAACTCCCATAGGCCGTGGTTCCCTGTTCCCGGCCAATGGGAGCTGCGGGGTGCGGTGCCTGGAAGGAGGCAATGCAGGAGCCCTCTGCCTCCTTCCCCCCCCCCGGCCCGAAGGGGCGTGCTGCCAGCTGCTTCAGACAGCGGCGCGGGGCTCGCAACGCCACAGGGGGCAATCCTGTGGGTAGGCAGAGGGGCGGCGGGGGGAGCGTGGAGCTTGGCGGGCCACACGAGAGACCCCCGGGCCGCATGCAGCCTGCGGGCTGCGTGTTTGAGATCCTTGGTCTACAACATATACATGTGCAAGTATGCCTACAGGGTGGTGATTGGGAAATCCAGAGGGGCGGGGGGGGGGGGAGAGAAGGGAAATGACTGAAGTGTTAGGATGACTGATTAGGCTGGGAAGAAGTCAGTCCAAATATAACTATGTGGAGGCCTCACACCACATGTGTATGCTGAAGTCATGTGAGGCAGGCCTTGCAGTCTTAAAGCAATTGCTTCAGGGAGGGTGCTGTTGAAGTAAACATGACTTCAGGGGAGTTACTCCAGATTTATACATGTGCAAATGAGAGCAGAATTTGACTCAAAATGGTTAAGAATTTCTCTTCCATAATATATAAAGAACTCTGGAAGAGCAATTGCCTAACTTTAGTGACTTCAGATACTGATCAGCTTGTTGATCACTGCAGTTCTGTGCAGCCACCAATGATTTCCCTACCACCACCACCACCCCCAGTTTTGTGAACTAGTTACATGCCAATTTAGTGACTGTTTGGAAATTTGAATTGAAATTGAAACATTATTACACACTTTAAAAGCATATACTGTGTATGATAAAATACGTGTAGCTGAAAAAGTATAATAGATTTGAAAAGTATGAACATAGACTAGCTTCCTTATACAGCTGTTGTTTTTTATGACAATGTCAGTGCATTCATTTCGGTGATGTTGGCCAACCTAATAATTTCAAATGATGATTTGTAAGCAAAGTCTAAATGAGCTCTCCCTGACAGCTAGTGATGAGCTGGGGCTGGGGGGGAAAGGCTTCAGGACCAGATTGTATTTACATTCACACCTAATCTACCTAGGTATCCAGCAAACAGAGCTGTGTTGCCCAAGTGATAGATTTTGGCTGGGGTTGGGTTACAAATCACTTGAATGAAATGTTGTTGTTCTTATTGTGTGAGTAAAGGGCAGTGCTGATTGAGGGCATCAAGAGAGAGGGTGGGGACCTGTCCCTCTCCACTGTTTAAAGACAGAGCTGATTAGGCTCCATAGATAGTCTTTTGTTCTGTTAAGTGACCACTGCAGCTGAAATCACTGATAATCAGGTCTAAGTGCTTAGTCCTGCTGTGGGGACAGTGTTTCTGTGGAAGAGACAGCCCAGACTGCACTAACAGCGAGGTTCCCCCACTGAGAGCTCAGCTGAAATCACTGAGAGCTGGGTGGAACCTCAAGAGACCAACTCACAGAGGTCACAGTGGCAGGTGGCAGCAGAAGGTGACTGCGCAGGGCCATTGGCAACAGATTGGTGGAGTGAACGGTGGCACAACAAACAGCAGTGGCCAGAGAGAACAGTGAGCAGCTGAAGGAACGAGCAAGATGCCTTGCCCCCCCACCTGGGAGGTGTACTCACGTGAAAGCACCTCTGAACTCTAAGTCTCTACTGACCAAGGACAACACTGGTGAGTGGGGTGCGGTGGAGGGAAAAGTGAGGGGCACGTTAAATAAACATTTGTTTGTTGGACTATATTTTAGTGACTTTGCTCCAGAATGCTAGATTTGTAACTGGGAATGGAAACTTATATAAATATGTTTCCTAGTAGGCCAAGATTTTTAAAATGCATTATTTGCCAAGGTTGTTATCTCACATTGTTGCTATCTTGAGAGGTCATTATGTTGGGGAGTTTCTGTACGAAACCTTTTTATTATAATTAATTTTTACATAAGAATGTTCATACTGGGTCAGACCAATGGTCCATATAGCCCAGTATCCTGTTTTCCGACAGTGGTCAAGGCCATGTGCTTCAGAGTGAATGAACAGAACAGGTAATCATCAAGTGATCCATCCCCTGTTGCCCATTCCCAGCTTCTGGCAAACAGGCTAGGGACACTCAGAGCATGGTGTTGCATCCCTCCCCATCCTGGCTAATAGCCACTGATGGACCTAGTCTCCAGGAATTTATCTAGTTCTTTTTTTAATCCTGTTATAGTTTTGGTCTTCACAGCATCCTCTGACAAAGAGTTCCACAGCTTGACTTTATGTTGTGTGAAGAAGTACTTCCTTTTGTTTTTTTTAAACCTGCTACCTATTTCATTGGGTGACTGCTAGTTCTTGTGTTATGTGAAGGATTAAATAACATTTCCTTATTCACTTTCTTCACACCAGTCAAGATTTTATAGACCTCTATCATATCCCCCCTTAGTCGTCTCTTTTCTAAGCTGAAAATTCCCAGTCATTTTAATCTCTCCTCCTGTTTCATACCCCTAATCATTTTAGTTGCCCATCTCTGTACCTTTTCCAATTCCAATATATATTTTTTGGGATGGGGTGACCAGATCTGCACACAGTATTCAAGGTGTGCACGTACCATGGATTTATATAGAGGCAATATGATATTTTCTGTCATATCTATCCCTTTCTTAATGATTCCCAACATTGTTTGCTTTTTTGACTGCCGCTGCACATTGAGTAGATGTTTTCAGAGAACTATCCACAATGACTCCAAGATTTCTTTCTTGAGTGTTAACAGCTAATTCAGACTTCATCATTTTGTATGTATAGTTGAGATTGTTTTCCAATGTGCATTACTTTGCATTTATCAACATTGAATTTCATCTGCCATTTGGTTGCCCAGTCACCCAGTTTTGTGAGATCCTTTTGTAACTCTTCGCAGTCTGCCTGGGACTTAACTATCTTGAATAGTTTTGTATCATCTGCAAATTTTGCCACCTCACTGTTTACCCATTTCCCCAGATCATTTATGAATATGTTGAACAGTAATGGTCCCAGTACAGACCCCTCAGGGATACCACTATTTATCTCTCTTCATTCTGAAAACTGATAATTTATTCCTACCCTTTCTTTCCCATCTTTTAACCAGTTACTGATCCATGAGAGGATTTCCCTCTTATCCCATGATGGCTTACTTTTCAAAAGTCAATTTAAATTAAATACTTTTTTTTTAAATTATATTTTTTTTAGAAATCTAGACCTGTTATATGTTTTGGTGTAACTTGCATTATCCTTAGGATAATGCAAATTTAACATAACAAAACATTTACTTTATTCATATCTCTTTTATATGTTGCAGGTCAAAGTGAAAACGAAAAGACAAAAAACAATACAACAATTTTTCCACTCAAAGGCCTCAAAAACTAACCAAGGTGAAGAACGCATCAAGAACCAAGAATATATCAACATGTCTTCTGAAGGTTCAAGTGGTATATCTACATCCGACCAGTCCGAAGCACAAATACAGCTACCTACTGAAGAAACAGTGTCTCCAAAACCTAAAGGCAGTTCCCGATGTTTGTCGGTCAAAGTGTTCCCATTTATTGAAGTTACAAAAGATGGCTACTGGTGCACCTCTTGCAAAAAAGCTTACGAAGAAGGAAAGCTTCCCAATGCTATAATTGGTAGAAGTGAGGAGCTTGGTTTGTCAAACCTATCAGCAAAGCCAATGCTGACAAACTACGTGAAAAGGCTGCAAAACACCAGGCCTCTGGAATGCATCAACATGCAGAAAGCCTTATAAGCCCACTTTCAAAGCCAATTTTAGAAGTACTTAATGATGCTGTTAAGAATGCTGGAGACACAACGCAATTCATGCAAACAAACATGGCTGTGGCATCCTACTTCCTATTTAAGCAAGAGATACCACACACTACAAACTGGAGGCCAATGTTAAGTGCACTGTCACTTGTTCATCCTGAAGTTGAACACTGGTTCCGAACACAAGACCAGCAAATGCTCACTATGTTTCTGCAAGAAACTCAACGGACTGGCTAGAAGCATGCAGTGCAACAGTGAAAGACCCAACAGTTGAAAAAGTGAAGAACTCTCTCACCACATTCAAAAAATGTGCAAATGGGCATCAAGTATTAAGTCATTGTGTACGTTATCTTGATGTCAGGGGTAGGCCAGGAGATGCATTTCTAGATGTTCAAGTTATAGAAGACACATCGGCTGCATCTGTGACAACCCACATCTTAGAAGAGTTAAATGCTTGTCAATTGGACCCCAAACAGATAGCTGCTTGTGCATTTGATGGAGCTGCGAACTTCTCTGGAAGACATGGTGGAGTACAGCTTTGCTCAGAGAAAAGTGTAACCCTAATCTCTCCTATACACCCTGCAGAGGCCATCTACTTCAACTAGCGCTAGTACGAGCTGCAGAATCTTCAAAAGACATTAAAGAAGGTATACATTTAATGTCTTCATTATATTGTTTTTTCAGCAAGAGTCCAAAAAGACTAAATATCTTGGAAAATATAGAAGATACACTGGGACTGAAGTTCAAATTAGTCCAACCTGGGAAAACCCGCTGGCTTTCTCATGAGTGATCCTTGGCTGTTGTCTTAAAATTACTACGGCCATTATTACTGGTTTTGGAAAGTATCTACCAAGATGGGATGGATCTAAGTAGTGAGGCTGGTGGATTACTTTTGCTACTATGTTCAGAGAAGACTATTGCCATTCTCTCTCTCGTAATTCTACTGTTGAATCCTTAAGTGAAGAAGACAAGAAGTGTTTGTTAAGACAACTGAAAAAGTACACAGACTTGATTCTTAAAAATCTACAACAGCGACTTCTAGATTCTACTCAACCTCTACATAGCTTTTACAGATGCCTGTCCTATAAAACACCAACAGTTGAGGGGAGTGAGACACTACTAGCAATGGGGCTGCCTTGTGATCAGGACAGAACAGAGAATTTGAACACAGAGTGGAATATCACACAATGAATGAATGAAGATTTGACTTCAACTTCTTTTTTATCATCACTAGTGGCTCAACCCGATCTTTGTGTTCCATTTCCTGGGATGAAAGTAGTAGGAATTCATCTCTTGCTACTCCCAGTCACAACAGCTACAGTTGAGCGTTCTTTTTCATCATTGAATAGAATTTTGTGTTCTGAAAGAAGTCGCCTTCTGCCTGATCATGTGAATGAACTAATGAGCATATCAATTGAAGGAATGGAAGTACTGGACACACAAGAAGCCACCAAAGATGAATACATTGCATTCAAGAAGTTCATTAACAGAGTTGTGCAAAATTATAACAAGAAACCAAGAAGGATGTAGACGTAGTGCTTCATAGAAGGCTTGTATCAGAGGGGTAGCCGTGTTAGTCTGGATCTGTAAAAAGTGACGGAGTCCTGTGGCACCTTATAGACTAACAGAAGTATTGGAGCATAAGCTTTCGTGGGTGAATGCCCACTTTGTCAGACGCATGTCTTCACCCATGGAAGCTTATGCTCCAATACTTCTGTTAGTCTATAAGGTGCCACAGGACTCTTTGTTGCTTTTTATAGAAGGCTTGATTAGCCAATTTTAATTTGTGTGATGATTTTAAAACTTGAGTTAAATTTAATAAACTGGTCATGAAACATTTTTCAGTTTTTACTATGGTGCCATACAGCCCACCTTCACCCTCACAGTCTCACCCCTCATCAGCCCTGACTCACCCCCCTCCCCCCCCGTAAATTCAAACACCCTCCCTAATTTCAATTCCTGGGGAAACCACTGGCCTCACCAACCTCCACCACAGTACTGATAGCTGACCTGCCTGTAGCAGATTAGGGTAGCCAGCTTCCAGATGGCAAAAGAAACCAGCTGCTGGACTGGTATGGCTTCCTGCACTTGTGTGTCCTCATGCTGGCGTGGCAGGGTAAGCATCTCAGCTCCATGAAAGTGACCTTCCTCATACTGTGCAGGCCGATGAGCTGGTGCCAGGCATGGGAAGGAGAGTCCATTCAGCAGGCACCCAGGGCAGGGTGCAGGGGGCCCATACAGGTGCTATCCTGGGCCCTGCAGAGAAATGGGCCTGCTCCCTCAGGGTGGGCAGCCCAGGCATAGGGTGCGCTGATGCTAGAGCAGGGCTGGCAGGTGCCTGCAGCACAAAGTGGAGCCAGCTACTGTACGTTTATCAAGGTCCTCCAGAGGCGAGCTAGCCCCTGCCTTGCCCGCAGTGCTGGGCTATGCAGCACCGTCCGCTCAGGGCAGGGTGGAAAAGGCTGACCTGAAATGGATGGGGGAAGTGGGGTGGGCAGGGTTTAGGGGGAGCAGGATAGCGGGACTAGGACAGGAGGGCAGGGCAGGGTGTGGGGGGACTGGGGCAGGATAGGGTGTGGGGGGACTGGGTGTGGGGGGAGTGGGGCAGGAAGGCTGGGCAGGGTGTGGGGGGAGTGGGGCAGTCTGGGTGCAGGGAAGAGTGGGGTGGGAAAAGTGGGCAGGGTGTGGGTCAGACTGGGTGTGTGTGTGGGAAGTGGGGCAGTAGAGTTGGGAAGGGCAAGGTGTGGGGTAGGCTAGTTTTAGGGAGAGTGGGGCAGGCTGGGCAGGGGGTGGGGGCTGAGTAGGTATGTTCAGGGGGAGTGGGACAGGGCAGGGTGTGGGAGGAATGAGGTAGGTGGGCTGGGTGTGCAGGGGTGGGGAGCTAGGAAGGAGGGGGGAGTGAGGGGGCTGGGCATGTGGATGAGTGGGGCAGGGCTGGGCTGGGTGTGGGGGCAGTGGAGAGGGTATTGGGGGGAGTGAGGTGGATTGGGTGTGGAAGGGTCAGGGGGCTGGGCTGGGCTGGGCAGGGTGTGTGGGGGAGTGGGGCTGGGCTGGGTGTGGCAGGGCCGGCTCCAGACACCAGCTGAGCGAGCAGGTGCTTGGGGCGGCATATCGGGCTCTTCCGCGGCAATTAGGCGGAGGGTCCCTGTCCCTCTTGGCAGGAAGGACATGCCGCCAAATTGTCGCTGAAGAAGAAAGCAGCGCAGTGGAGCTGCCGGCGATCGCGGCTTTTTTTTTTTTTTTTTT
>NW_020664439.1:1987933-1994777 GCF_002925995.2 Terrapene triunguis
AGCCAGCCCTGGGGAGTGGGGCAGAAGTTAGGGTTTTGGGGGGAGTGAGGTGGACTGGGTGTGGAAGGGGTAGGGGGCTGGGCTAGGAGTGGGGTGAGGTGGGTTGGGCAGGGTGTGTGGAGGAGTGGGGCTGGGCTGGGTGTGGGGGGAGTGAGATGGACTGGATGTGGAAGGGGTAGGGGGCTGGGCTAGGAGTGGGGTGAGGTGGGTTGGGCTGGGTGTGGGGGGAGTGAGATGGACTGGATGTGGAAGGGTCAGGGGGCTGGGCTAGGAGTGGGGTGAGGTGGGCCCGGCAGGGTGTGTGAGGTAGTGGAGTTGGGTGTGGAAGGGGCTGGGCTAAGAGGAGCGCGTCCAGAGAACCTGGCTTTTGGGGCTGTTTCTGGCGCCGCCCGTGTCAGGCAGGCGACGGAACTTCCCGGCGCGACCTTAACTCTCCACCCCGCCCTGCTCCTGGAGTCTGGGAATAAAGTTCAGGGGCGGCCGCCAGGCGCGGGCTGTGAACTCGCCGTGCGAGCGCAGGGCGGGTCCCGCCTGTCCCCCGCGCGCCTGGCCATGGCCACTGACGAACTGGCCCAGAAGCTGCAGCGCCGGCTGCTGCTAGAAGAGAGCGGCCCGGAGCCCGCGCCCGGCGGAGAGGAGGCAGCGGCGGGTTGGGCGTCTGGCCCGGCCGGGCAGGAGGAGGAGGAGGGCAGGAGCTCCATGCTCGCCAGCGCCGACTCGGAGCTGGGCGCCAAGCTGAGCCGCAGGCAGGATATCAACGAGGGCATGGCCCAGCCCCGCCAGGCTAAGGTCTTCAATCCCTACACCGAATTCAAAGAGTTCAGCCGGCGGCAGATCAAGGACATGGAGCAGATGTTCCGACTGTAAGCAGATCCCCGCGCCTGCCCCCTACCCCACCCCGCCGCAGAGCGCCTGCCCCTGGCTAACCGCCGGCCGGGCGAGTGCTCAGGGGGCTAGCGAGCCCCGTGCCCAGGAGGACTTGGGCTGTCTTTGGTTGGCGCCGGTGAGCGGGCTGACTGGCTGGCTGAGTTTTGGGGAGAGGTTCTCCAGCCGCAGTGTGGGTGGTGAGAGACACAGGGGAGAGGGTGACTTCGGGAATTCTGTGCAGACAGGCCCTACTGAGTCCTGCTCTAGCTCTGACAGAGCTGAGAGCGAAACCAGCATTTAAAATGTGGGTTCTTGCATTGTAGCCCTTACCACACTTTACGGGTGCGAATGAATGAGGTTAGGTTGCTCTGACTCCGGGAATTGATAGGCTTAATTGGGCTGCTGCTGACTGTTTGAGACTCCAACTGCGGAACCTAATGTATTTGCATCGGAGACCAAAACTTTTCTCCTCTCTCCCCACCCCTCCAGGCCACTGGTTGCTTCTTCCTCTCTGAATCGTGTCTGATTTGGCAAGTGTTTGCTGCTTTATCATTCCAGAAAAGTCACATTGTAACAGAAACACTTGACGCTTCACTATTTTCCCTGCCTCTAGCATCAAACCGCAGTTATATTTAGAATGTTCCTCTAAAAATGACTGTTTGCCATTTGTTTTAGTAACTCAAATACTCTTTGAAAACAGGCTTTTCGTGTTTGTTAACATGCTGTTTTGCAGATTCTTGAAAAAATATTCCATGGCATTCCTCCAAAACTTGGCTCTGTAAAAATATAAACCTCATTCCTGTAGAATGCTTTATCTTATTTCAAAACTGGGTGGTGAGCATGAATCTTGAGTTGCCTGGAAGAAAAAATAAAAGTTTACTATTGAAATAAAGGGCTTCCTTAATACTTTCCTTTTTAACTCACCTTTAAAGCAGGTTCAGTGGAGTATTCTGCACACAAAACTAACCTATTTTTAGTGTCTGTCACAATTGCCAGTTTTGCTGTAGTGTCTTCAACTGAATCACTGATGTAGTGCAGTTCTTGGAAGCTGTGCTGGCTTTTTCTATTCTAAAAGCTTTTAAAACACTGCGAAAAACTGTTAAATACACTTTGTAAACTGTTGTGTGCAGATAATGGGGAAGCTGAGCCTCAAACAGCACTAACTCTGCTCCTTCTCTGAGTGGATGTTAACACAGCCTGTCCTCCCCATCCACTTTTCCCTCTCCTAACTTTAATCTTTGTGTTGATCTCATCCACAATTCCAGCTGTTTATCTACTACCTGGTGACTCCCTCCTTACCCCTCTCCACTCACCTGCCATAGCTCCTCTTTTTCTTTTTGTGGAAGACTGCACCAACTTTTTCAACAAGATCCTTCCACCATCCCCATGCAGATCCTTCCCTTATTTCCACTGATGCCTATTTGTTGTCTACCTCTGGCTCTTACCCAAAGTAACAGGTACAGGTTGATATCGACACTGCCCATGTTACAGCACGGCTGTGGCAGCACTGTGACATGGGCAATGTAGACACGCTTTATTGCTGGGGGAGAGCTTTCCCGGCGGTTTAAAAAAAATAAAACCACCCTGAACGAGTGGCGGTAGCTTCTGTACTGGCACTTTTCAGTGCTGAAACTTTTGTCGCTCGGGGGTGTTTTTTCACACCCCTGAACGACTAAAGTTTTAGTGCTGAAAGTCGCTGAGACAGCCTTTGACTACAAATCTTCCTTGCCTTCATTCTCAACTCCTCCCTCTTTCTTGTATGCATCTTCCTCTCAAAATACAAACATTCCTTGGTGTTGCCCATCCTCAGAAGCCCCACTTGCTACTCCTCTGAACTCAGAATGCCTATACTTGTTGTCTTGAGTGCCCTGCTTGGATTTTCAGTTGGATTTTCTGTTTCGTTTTAAATATCTTTGCATTCAGCTCTGCCGTCATGCCTATGAGAAATCATCCAATTGGTGATGGACCTTTGTCTATAGACAAATAATTATCAGTTGTGACATTACAAAGCGGTGTTGTAGCTGAGTAGGAGCTAGTTAGGGTGTCTCTAGGAAATTTAAAATGATGTGTGTATTAGTGTTCGCTCTTGCTTATGCTCCTAGAAGATTGATTAGCGGGGGGGCTTTCAAACCATGCTGCTGTTGATGCAACTTTCTTTGCAGCTAATCTTTAATTTGAGTAAAACGGTTATTTTTGTCACCATTGTTTTGGAACAAGACCCTTTGCCAGTTGAATGAGACACTTCGCTAATTAAACCAATTAATCTGGGAGAGGAGGAAGAAGAGAGTAAATCCAGGTGGAAATGAATGATAATGAGTCTCTTCCAGCTCAAATAACACAGAAAAACAAAACAATTAAAATATAAAACATGAGGGATTCATAAGAGGACTGCATTCAGTTCTGGAAATCTGAACAGAGCTCTTGCCTATAAAACTTATCTGGCTGCAAAGTTCAGCAGCCGCTGATAGCTCTGTTTAATATGACAACCCTGGAAGAGGACTAACTCCTGTCCATTGTTTAATTGCATTGCATAGTGGCCCTCTTCCCTTTTTTTTTTTTTTAAAACATATGAAGGTGATGGTATAGAAGGAGTTTTCAACCTAATACACAGGCGAGTTGTGTGTTGTGTGCACTCATTCATTGTGCTTATTCTCGTATTATGCAGGAGAAGTGCATGACCTCTTCAACTTTGATTAGGTTAAGACCAACTTTTGATTTTGTACAGCAATTGGAAATGAAAGGCTAACTAATGACTCCTCTTGAGTAATGATGCCCCTTGGTGACAAAAGTTTCTGAGCTTTGAGTGGTGGCAATAAATCAAGTCTCAGCTGGCACCCACTAGGCAATTCTTGCACATTCTCTAAAACAGGATTTACCTAAGTAGGCCATTTTCCTGAAGGACTGGCTCAGGTGGGGGATATGGATGGGCTGGCCTCTCAGTTTCTCTGAGTCTTTGCTTTAGTTTATATACATAAAAAAAAAAAAGCTGTTGTTGTTGCAAACAATTTTCAAAACATGACCCCAATTGCAGTTGTCAAAGAATAAATACTGGGAAGGGGGAAGAGTTACTTAAGTTAGGCACCACTGTTGACACAAGAACAAAGGGATATCAGCTGGCCATCAGCAAGTTTAGGCCTGTAATTAGATGAAGGTTTCTAACCCTCAGAGGAGTGAAGTTCTGGAACAGCCTTCCAAGGGGAGTACTAGGGCTGAAAAACTTAACTGGCTTCAAGGCTGAGCTTGATACATTTATGGAGAGCATGGTATGATGAGACTGCCTGTGATGGCGTGTAGTTGATCTGCGACTGCTAGTAGCAAATATCTCCAGTGGCTGGTGATGGAACGCTAGGTGGGAAAGGCTCTGAGTTACTACAGAGAATTCTTTCCCTGATGTATGGCTGATGAGTCTTGTCCACCTGACTCATCATCGGACTGCTTATCAAAGCATGAAAGAGAGAATGAAATCCACTATAAAGGATCTAAATATTCTTCAAGTGCTCGTTTTGGGTAGGCCTTCAACACAGGTTGAAGAGGTGGCACAGTTTGCCTCCATCTTTCTGGAGAAGGCTCATCTTTTGAAAATTTGGAAAGGTTTTTCGGAGACCAATAAGACCAGCATTGGGGATGATGATCTAGACAATGAAATTGCCAGACAAGCTCACAGGACTGAGCCTTGTCTGTACTACAAATGCATTGCTGGTACAATTATATTGGCATAGCCCCCTAGTGTAGATGTGGCGTATGCCAGCAGAAGAAGTTTTTCTGTTGGCTTAGTAACACCATCTCCTCAAACTGCATTAGCTATAGCAACAGAAGCACTTAGGTCGGCATAGTTGTCTACACTAGGGGTTGTGCCAGTGCGGTTGTGTCAAGTGTGGTGGAGGTTTTCCACACTCCTGCCTGACATAGCTATGCCAGCAAAATGTTGTAGGGTAGACCTGACCTGAGAATGTAAGGAGTGAGGTGCCGAATTGAGGCACCCTGGAATATGCTCCTACTCACCATAAGCGAGGGGTAGATCTTCATTATGGAAGTGAGATAGTACTGAAGAAAACTTCACATCTAGCTAATATGGTGAGTCAGTTTCATTTAGTTTGTTTGCTCTTGGATACCTGCTGAGAGAACTACTTGAGGCACCTCCAGGAACTAATGACAAACTAGATTAGAATTCTGCAAACCAGAGAAACTGGGAAGATGGCCAAAAAGCAACCCAACAGTATCATGAAGAGCGCTAGCAGCAGCAAGAGCCAAGTGAAGGAAGATTAGAATCTGAATTACAGACTTTAGGCATGTTGGAGTCTGTGCAAACAGGAATCTATCTTGTAAACAATTGCAAGTGCATAAATAAAAATGAGGCATGTAACTTCCAGAAGGAGACTTGGCTAGAGAGAATATTTGGACAGATGGCCTCAGGGCAGTGACTGAAAGGACAGACTCTCAGAGGAGAGGGTATAATGGGTAGTGTTGAAGTGATAGTTGGAGCCAAATTAGACCCCCAACACACAAGCAATATGCTTTGACTAAAATGGGAATTGTGTATTCAAGTACATAGTCTGGCATTAAGAGTTCTCACTAGTTGGTGAGTAGTGCTGTACTTCTAAGGTGTCACTTAAAGTAGCCAGTGTCTTGGTATGTGGGTCTGTACAAGGACTACTGATTGATGTTTTGGGCTAGTACTGTCCCAGGCTGCCTACTGACTGCTCTGATCATTCTGCTGCTGCTTGCTTCCTGCTGGTTGGTTGGTTTTGTTGTTCTCCCACAGAGCTGTCCTTCTAAGGAGGACCTGTGAAACAATTTCTCAGTCCACTCCCTTCCCCCTCCCCAAAATGTTCAGCATGATCATACGTGCATGCAAAGGGACAGCCCTGGGATTTTGGGAAGAATCTGTACTATGAAAATCTAAGGTATCCCTTACTTTATTTAAAAACAGGGCATCAGAGATGGCTCACTCAGTCTCCTGCTGCAAAAGTGAAGCATGACTTTATGTTGAGCTCTATGTATTGCCAAACACTTAGGCATTTCAGTGGCCATTTCCCCAAATGAGTTCACAGATCTGGGATCCACTAGCTCTCAGCCATTAGAATTTTGTGTGCATTCTGGTGAATTTTAACACTTGCAACGATCTATTAGTCTTTATAATCTATGCAACACCTCCATGAAGTAGGCAGAGCAGTGGTACTGAAGGCAGAAACTATGTATTTGGGTTGTTGTTACTACTTCAAGCCAGGCGGTGTGGCAGAACCCCAGCACTCCTAGGTCCAGCACCTCTAAGGCAAAGTAAAGGAGGGAGAGGAACACAAGGGCTAAGTGACTTGACTAGGGCATTTATGGACATAGTATCAGACCTAGGATTAGAACTCCATTCTTGTGCTTAATTCGCTATCTTGGGTTGTCTCTTGTGCTGTTGAGCTACGCTTCATAATGACTGGAGATCACAATAATTCCTCATCAGAGGAGTTTGCTTCAAGGAAGGCAGCCAGGAGAGAACCTGTGGTGGCCCTAGTACCATCAGTAACACTCAGGCCTGGTCTACACTACGGGGTTAGGTCAAATTTAGCCGCGTTAGGTCGATTTAAAAATGAATGCCTCCACACAACCAACCCCATTCTGTCGACCTAAAGGGCTCTTAAAATAGACTTCTGTACTTCTCCCCAGCGAGGGGAGTAGTGCTAAAATCGACTTTGCTGGGTCCAATTTGGGGTAGTGTGGACGCAAATAGACGGTATTGGCCTCCGGGAGCTATCCCAGAGTGCTCCATTGTGACCGCTGTGGACTGCACTAGCCAGGTACACAGGAAAAGCTCCGGGAACTTTTGAATTTCATTTCCTGTTTGGTCAGCGTGGCGAGCGAACTCAGCAGCACAGGTGACCATGCAGTCCCCCCAGAATCGTAGAGCGTAGAATGTTTCTACGCTCCCCCCTATCATCTCAGTCCCTGAAGTTATCACAGATTAGAAGGCAAAAAAAAAAAAAAAAAC